>NC_079911.1:4478051-4480191 GCF_024868665.1 Triplophysa rosa
AGTTTATTTATTTTATTTAGCCTTGTTGTGCAAGTTCTCTGGAGCTTGTGCAGAGGCAGCAGCTTTTGCCAGAGGGGAACTGGAATCCCCTGGTTGGGCCTGGGTTCTCCTGAGGTTTTTTTTCTCGATTAGAGTTTTGGGTTCCTCGCCACCGTTTGCATACTGTTTTTGCACTATCTGCCTGACCGGGGGGGCTGCTTTAGAATTTTAAAGTTTTACTTAATTAATATTGCATATAGGAATTTATTATCTGTTATATTTGACCTGTGCTTCTCTCTCCTTTATCCTAAATGTGTGCTCTCACTGAGCGTGTGTGTGTGTGCGTACTTGTCTGTGTACGTACGTGTGTGTGTGTGTGTGTGTTGTGTGTGTGTGCGTGCGCATCCGTGTGTGTGTGTGTCTCTGTGTCTGTGTGTGTTGGTGCGTGTGCGTGTTGTGTGTGTGGAGTGTTTTGTGTGTGGGTGTGTCTGTCTTCTGTGTTTCAACCTTTTCTTGTTTTTGCAGGTACAACTTTGATTGTTTTGCTTGTAGTCAATGTGTCTCATGTGCAGCTGCTTTGTAACAATGAAAATTGTAAAAGCGCTATATAAATAAAGTTGAGTTGAGAGTTGAGTTACTCTGTCTACCTAATTTTGGGCCCTTCGAATGAATCGCAGATGTGAGAAAACATTGTGTCGATGCACACCGGCGCTTTTATGTGCACGTTCGACTCGAAAGTCAAAGAAAAGGGCTTTGGGCTGTTTAAGCGTCTGTCGCACAGCCGCTGGGCTCAAATGAGGCAGTCATCTCCGAGACGGGGTCCCCCGGGGCGCCGGGTGGAGACCAGGTCTTCGGGCAGGCTTCGGGGGCGTCGGGCAGGCCTCCCTCAAGTTTAGGCTGCAAGGGTAACTCGTAGGCGTTCTGAGGATGGAGGCGTGGCCAGTGGGAAGCCCCGCCCAAAATAGGTTACAAGGGGCACGCGTAGGCCTCTCGTGTACGTCGGGGTCCGGAGCCGGCCCGTAGGCTGCAAGGGGGTTGCATAGGCGCTCTTCGGGAGGCCCGGTCGCAACCTGATCGGCGCGCTCGGCTTAGGCTGGGACCGTACGTCGAGTCGCCCCCTCGTGGTTCTGCCCGAGAGAGCGCCTAACCCTTCGTTCCGTGACTCAAAAATTAGGCACTTTGGGCATTTTTCTGGGGTCCCCCGGGCGTCGCCGCCGCCCCATGACGCTTCCGTTCGATCGCGGGCGCTCTTCCCTTCGTTTCGGCACCGCCGGGCGACCTGGGAAAAATTTGGGGTCGTCGGCGCGCAGCGTCCATAACTAGCCGTCCAGCGCGTGTCGATTAAGTTACACAATACGTTTGATGGCCTTAGGCATGTCTGCCCTGCACGAAGGGTTGGAACCTCTTCAGCGGAAGAAGCACAGCCCACAACTCCAGGCAGTTGATGTGCCATCGCAGGCAGGGGCCCGTCCACCGCCCCGCTACTGCGTGCCCGTTGCACACAGCACCCCAGCCCTGAAGGGAGGCATCCGTCGTTACCATGACGTGCCTTGATACCTGCCCTAGGAGGACCCCCTCCTGTAGGAAGGCCATAGACGACCAAGTTGACAGGGTGCGTCGGCAGAAGGGCGTGATGACCATACGCCTGCTGCCGGTGTGCCACGCTCTCCAAGGAACCCGACTCTGTAGCCAGTGTTGGAGCGGTCGCATGTGCATCAACCCAAGGGGGACCACCCCCGCCGAGGATGCCATGTGCCCCAGGAGCCTCTGAAATTGTTTCAGGGGGACCGCCGGCTGCCTGAAATGCTTCAGGCAGCGTAACACTGACCGGGCACGCTCTGTAGTCAGTCGTGCTGTCATGGAGACAGAGTCGAGTTCCATACCGAGAAAGGAGATGCTCTGCGCGGGGGAGAGCTTGCTCTTTTCCCAGTTGACCTGTAGCCCCAACCGATCTAGGTGCCGGAGCACCATGTCCCTGTGTGTACACAACATATCTCGCGAGTGAGCCCAGACGAGCCAGTCATCGAGATAGTTGAGTACCCGCACACCTTCTTCCCTGAGAGGGAAGAAGGGCGGCCTCCACGACCTTCGTAAAGACACGTGGAGACAGGGACAGACCGAAGGGGAGGACCCTGTACTGATATGCCCCTCCCTCGAACGC
>NC_079911.1:4480526-4487273 GCF_024868665.1 Triplophysa rosa
GAACCGCAGGAACGGCCGGTGTTGAGGGAGGATCGAGACATGAAAGTACGCATCCTTCAGGTCGATTGCCATGAACCAGTCCTGACGCCTGACGGACGCTAGGATGCGCTTCTGCGTGACCATCCTGAAAGGCAGCTTGTGTAGGTGCCTGTTCAGAACACGCAGATCCAAGATAGGGCGCAACCCCCCGCCTTTCTTGGGGACAATGAAGTACTGGCTGTAGAACCCGCTGAACATCTCGGCCGGTGGGACGGGCTCGATCGCTCCCTTCACCAGAAGGGAGGCGACCTCCGCCCGAAGCACGGGGGCATCCCTGCCTCTTACTGAGGTAAAAAGGATGCCCCGGAACTTGGGCGGATGTTTCGCGAACTGAATCGCGTAGCCGAGACGGATCGTCTTCCTCAGCCAACCTGACAGTCTGGGAAGCTGAGACCAGGCTCCCAGAAACTGTGACAGGGGGACTAGAGGTTTGATCTGCTTCATCGCCCCCCCGGAGGGTGGTTCGATGGCTAGCAGTACGGATTCCAGTACGGAGGACCCCCGGGGAGGAGATCGGCTCTGCTGTCTTTCCTGCCTGGCAATTGTCCGGCTCGACGCACTGTCTGTCTGAGAATGCTGAAGGCCGGTGTTTATACTCGACATTGCGCTTCGCCATGACGCAACGTCGAGTTGCCGTCGACCAGAGGGTGGGAACGGCTGTGAAAACCCAGAGAGAGAGGAAACTCTTTTTGTGAGGAAGTGGGCGCTGGCCCCCCAGGGGGGACCAGCTGATGGTAGGACGGGGCAGGAACCATCCCTATCCGATCCAGCGATGTGAAGGCCTGACGGCGGCCGAGTCACGGCGGGGCAGGATGTGCCTGATAGCCTCCGTCTGCTTCTTCACCGTTGAGAACTGCTGAGAGAAATCCTCAACGGTGTCACCAAACAGCCCTCCCTGCGAGATGGGGGCGTCGAGAGAGCGAACCTTCTCGGCGTCCCGCATCTGCGCAAGGTTGAGCCAGAGGTGCCTCTCTTGGACCACTATGGTGGACATTGCCCGACCCAAGGCCCATGCCGTCACCTTAGTCGCCCGTAGAGCGAGATCGGTGGCGGTACGGAGTTCCTGCACAACCGTTGGGTCGGTCTTACCCTCGTGGAGCTTCTTCAACGCCTTGGCCTGGTGGACCTGCAGGATGGCCATGCCGTGGAGGGAGGAGGCGGCCTGACCCGCAGCCATGTAAGCCTTCGACACCAGCGATGCTGAAAACTTACACGCCTTGGATGGGAGTCTAGGCCGAGCCCTCCAGGTGGCCGCTGTCTGCGGGCATAGGTGCACCGCGACAGCACGCTCCACCTGGGGGATCTCGACATAGCCCCTGGCCGCCCCACCATCGAGGGAAGTAAGGGTGACTGAGCCTTTCTGATGAAGGCTCAGTCTCAAAGGCTCAGAGCCTTTCTGACTTGGAACGCGCCCCTCACGGCTCGTTCCAAGTCTTGTCCTCATGCACCTCCGGGAAATACGGGACCGGCGCTGGGCACGGCTTGGAGCCGCGCTCAGACCCCAGGTACCACGTATCCAACCGCGAGCGCTGGGGTAAAGGTGGTGCAGCCCAATGCTAAAACACTGCAGCCCAATGCTCGCGGCGGCCCGGAAGAGCATGGTTGACATCTAAACGTCCCCTTCTTCCTGGGCTCGACCTGTCCGCTGCACCACATCGTAGTTTCCAGCAGAATACCAGCGAAGAACTGGAAGACCAGCTAAGATCTGGAAGATCAGCGAAGATCTGGAGCTGCTCATCAGATGCGTAGGCTCTGAAGAACAAAAGGTGAATGAATGAGCACGCCGGCTTCCCTCTTATACCCGGACATCCGGGGAGGAGCCCGGCATGCAAATTCCATTCGCCAATTTTCATTGGCCTTTTCTAAATACTCAGAAGATGATAGGTTCTCAAGACAAACCCCATTCTGTCGGTTCGACACAACGTCGAGAGACCGACAGAAAGGGAACTCCTCATCTTTCCACTGACTGTTTGCCTGACAGGAAACGCACACAGTTTTGGCTGGCATGCAGGCTCATCTACTGCGGAAAGGTCAGTAAGCTTGAGATCTGAGGTGGAGGCCATTTCGGTGTCTGGTTCAGCATTTTTTTCCGCAGCCAGCTGTGTCTCACGACTCGCACCAGTTAATTTTGGGTCCGGGGAGGGAGAAACATCCTCATGTGTAACATTAAGCCTTGTGTCCGGCTGTCCATGATGTCATGGTTCTGCCCTCTCTTGTCATGCTTTTTGAGCCTTGAGGCAGAATCATGACAGACCCACATGTTTTGTGTGGAGAGAAGCATATTATTGTCTGTCATAACATAATATGCATTCTCTCCAGTGTCTCGTCCCTTAGCTCCGCCCCCTTGTATCTCCGTCAGCTCCCCATTAGTGTTTATCCCATTCACCTGTCCCATCATCTTCCCACTTGTTTTCCCATTAGCGTTGAGTCTCGTCACCTGCCCGTCTCTGTCCCTGTGCAATCTCCCCTCGTTAATGTTTCCCTATTTAGTGTCCCTGTTTCCCTCACACCCGGTTGGTTCATTGTGTTTGTTTATGCCATGTTTACATCCCGTTCTTGTCTCCTGTCAAAGACTGTTCCTGTTTGGACTTTCCCTTTCTGTGTTTTGTTTTATTATTAAGTATCCCTGTTTTGCCCCATTGTGGGTTTTGTTTTGTTCGTTTGTTAAATAAAAGGTTTTTTCGTTAATCCCTTGTTGTCTGCGCCTGGGTTCTGTCCAATTCCTGACACATGAAAGGGAATTATAGTTAATTTGAATAGAACTTGAATCGGAACAGTGAATCATTGGTCAAAACTGGAATCGGAATCTGAAAATTCCCCAAGCCTACTTGCATGTTAAATCACATGTACCATTGAGAACAATACAGCATAATGAGAATGCCCAAAAATAAAGCAAATCCATTGCAATAGAGCATAACAAGATGACGATCCATAGCAACACAGCGGAACAAGAACGCGCAACAGTACTGATGATCCATAGAGCATAACTTGTGAGCTGCATTAATGACATGTTCGGACTGCGTGCCTTTTATCTTGCGCACAAAGAAGTTTGTTAAATGTATCATTTAGATAATGAAAAATGATGTGTTGCTTTTATACTTAAGTAGGGAAGTAGGGGTAAATTTCATGAATTCTCATCACTTAAGACTAAAATGGCACTTTAATAAGCTTGATAAATTCGGGCCCTAACCATTTGTGGGCATTGCCGATCATTCTCATAGATTGGCCGATATTTTTATTCTTAAATTGTTCCAAAGTCATGGATCAAAGCTACTTGGCTGGGAGTCAGTATTTGCTTAGAATACCAATCATTACTAGTGTTGCCACTGTGAATTTTTTCCTTGCTTAATATTGCAGGGTTGAAGGAGGATTCACAGTGGTTCAATGAAACGCATGAGAGGAGGGGAGAGTGTGAGGAAAAGGAGAAATAAAAAAGAGGGCAATCCCAGATGGCTCAACAGACGGTTTTGTGTGTTTGAGGCGAAAACAGGAGGACTGATGTTTCGTGAAGAAATAAGAATCGAAAACGTCTCGGTTACGTTTGTAACCTCGGTTCCCTGATGGAGGGAACGAGACGTTGTGTCGAACCGACAGATGGGGTTCGTCCCTGAGAACCAATCGTTTCCGACTGCTTAGAAAAGGCCAATGAAAATTGGCAAATGAAATTTGCATGCCGGAATCCGCCCCGGACATCCGGGTATAAAAGGGAGACGGCTTGCATCATTCATTCACCTAAGTTCTGAGGAGCCTGAGACCTCTCACGACTGCTGCAGAGGACAGCACGTGTTGTGGCAAGAGGACACAACGTCTCGTTCCCTCCATCAGGGAACCGAGGTTACAAACGTAACCGAGACGTTCCCTTTCTGTCGGTCTCTCGACGTTGTGTCGAACCGACAGATGGGGTTCCAATGGAAAACGCCATAACACTGTGGCCTGTCACAATCTCAATGAAGCGATGGTGACTGGCCTGGGCGTGTCAGCCGTGACGCTACCGCGAAATTGTAACCTACCAGTGGGTAGGTAGGGGGTCCCAGAGCTTTCTTGAAAGGTGGGAAGGCCCCTACCTTCGGCCTCACAGGCGGTGGCCTTGTTTCTCTAACTGTGAGAAGCCGCCCGGAACCGTAAGGCACTGGGTAAGCGTTACTCCCTAAGTGGGGGATGCGCTACAGAGACCACTTCCTACCACAGGGAGGAGAATAGTGGAGATACCAACATGGTCTCACCGATGGGGAAGAACTCATGGGAAGAAAGTGCGGCTGAAGAGAAAACCGCGAGGTGGAGGTCCACCCGGGGAGGTCATGGGTTACCAAGGTGGGAACTAGCATGAGGATACATCAGACGGAACCGCCCTACTGGGGAGTTGCAACGTCTGGTAGCACTAGGTCCGGTTAGAGCCATGCTGCGAATAACTCAGGTGAAACCCGGCCTAAGGGGCAGGGCTGCTCTGCCCAGCCCGCCCCAGGGGTTGCTTGCTTAGTGATGGATAGAGTGCCTGTTCTTCGCCCAGTGGGGAAAGAATGGAGGCTAAATCGGTATACTGACCCACTCGAGAGAGGGGGAAAAAAACCGAACAGGCGTACACCCTACCAGTTGCCGGTCCTACATGTGGCCATGCAGGACGCGGGCTGACACCGGCTCTACGCGGAGGTTGTAAAACCTTGCGAAGGTGTTGGGTGTAGCCCAACCCGCAGCTCTGCAAATTTCTGCGAGAGAGGCCCCCCGTGCCAAGGCCCAAGAGGAGGCAACACCCCAGGTGGAGTGGGCCCTCACTCCTAGGGGGCACGGGTGATTTAGGGATTGGTAAACTGCCTTGACAGCGTCCACAATCCAGTGGGCCAACCTCTGCTCGGAGACAGCTCTCCCCTGTTGCTGACCTCCGAAACAGACAAAGAGCTGATCCGAGCTCCTGAAACTCTGTGTGCGGTCTAAGTAGAGGCGCAGCGCGCGTACTGGACACAACAGGGACGGGGTTGGGTCTTCCTCCCCAGTGGGGAGCACCTGTAAGTTCACCACCTGGTCCCGAAAAGGAGCGGTCGGAACCTTGGGCACGTAGTCGGGCCGAGGTCTCAGGATAACGTGAGAATCCCTGGGTCCGAATTCTAGGCAGTCAGGGGACACGGAGAAAGCCTGTAGATCCCCTACCCTTTTGATGGAGGCGAGCGCCAAAAGGAGAACCGTCTTCATCGTAAGATGAGGAAGAGAGGCATCCCCTAGGGGCTCGAAGGGGGGCCTGGTGAGACCTGACAGGGCTACATCCAGGTCCCAAGAGGGTATGGAGTGCGGACGTGGCGGGTTACGCCTCCTCGCACCCCTTAGGAATCTAATGACCAGGTCGTGCTGCCCTAGAGACTTTCCAGTATTGCTTTAAATGAATCTGTCCCCCAAGATTATTATTATAAACACGAGCCTCGTCTTAAAGGCAGAGGGGGGGGTGTCGCAGCACTTTACAATAACTCTCTTAGCATTTCCCAGAAGTCGAACTCTAAATATAATTCTTTTGAAGTCATGGTTCTTCATGTTTCAACACCTAATACTAAAGATAAAACTCTTTTTAAATTGATCCTAGCTATTGTATATAGGCCTCCAGGGCACCACACAGATTTTATTAAAGAATTTGGTGGGTTCTTATCAGAACTAGTACTGGCCGCAGATAGACTCCTTGTCGTTGGTGACTTTAACATCCACGTAGATAACGTTACAGATGCCTTAGGAATGGCTTTCAAAGACACTCTTAACTCCATGGGCATTAGTCAACATGTGTCAGGACCCACTCACCTTCGTAATCATACTTTAGATTTAATACTGTCTTACGGTATAAATGTGGACGACGTTAAAATCCTTCAGCAGAGTGAAGACATTTCGGATCATTATCTGGTATTATGTTTGCTTCACTGGCCTACGGCTGCAAATAAAACTCATTGTTACAAATATGGTAGAACAATAACTTCAACTACCAAAGATGCGTTTCTCGATAATCTGCCCGAATTGTCTCAAATCATGAGAAATAACGTTGAAGATCTTGACATTACCACTGAAAATTTTAATTCCACCTTCTCGGTAACGCTAGACAAAGTTGCTCCACTACGTTTAAAGAAGATTAAAAATGGCAGCCCCACACCGTGGTATAATGAACACACTCAGGCTCTAAAGAAAGCGGCCCGAAAAATGGAGCGCAACTTTAAGAAAACTAAATTAGAGGTATTTCGTACAGCATGGAAGGATAGTATTCGAAAATACAGGAAAGCCCTAATAACTTCTAGATCCGCCTACTTTTCATCACTAATAGAAGAAAACCAGCACAACCCTAGGTTTTTATTTAACACGGTGGCTAAATTAACAAAAAATAAATCGTCAGTGACTTCTGATCCTGTATATCAGCATAGCAGTGATGAATTTATGAACTACTTCACATATAAAATCCAAGATATTAGAGAAAAAATTATAACAATGCAATCAGAAGTGAAACCCGCTGAACAAACTAACTACAGCGCCCTTAAGGAGAAAATGCAATTATTTTATACCGTAGATCAAGATGAGCTGTCTAAAATTATTAGATCATCTAAATCAACAACATGCATACTAGACCCTATACCTACAAATCTACTGAAAGAGATGCTCCCAGAAATTATAGATCCTCTTCTTGGTATTATTAACTCATCTCTGACATTAGGACATGTGCCTAAAGCATATAAGGTGGCTGTTATAAGG
>NC_079911.1:4490936-4721413 GCF_024868665.1 Triplophysa rosa
TTTGCTAAGCAGCAAGAGAAGATCTTCATAACCGAAGGCTCCGAAGAACAAAAGGTGAATGAATGATGCACGCCGTCTCCCTTTTATACCCGGATGTCCGGGGCGGAGTCCGGCATGCAAATTTCATTTGCCAATTTTCATTGGCCTTTTCTAAGCAGTCGGAAATGATTGGTTCTCAGGGACGAACCCCATCTGTCGGTTCGACACAACGTCGAGAGACCGACAGAAAGGGAACCACAGTTATGCCAAATTTTAAAGAAAAAAGCAAACAGAGATAAAATGCTCTTTAAGGCTCATGGGATTATAAGATTAAATATAACTATATAAAATAAGACTTGGCATTTTGGGCAACATTCATTAAAAACAAGCGTTTTTTATTGTAAAGATACAATGCAAAAAATAATACATACATATATATATATATATATATATATATATATATATATATTACACAGTACTGTATTCTAAAACACAAAAAAACATAGGTTACTCGTTGAGATCTTTAATTGCTTCGGCTTATCTTAACCATTGACTTTGTGTTTCCAGAGACCTGCATTGATAATAAGGAATGTTTGGGGTCACTGCCTGGTTGAAAGGTCGTTTCATGTGCATCGTAACCTATTGGCAAAGGCAACTCTGTTTTAGACTAAAATATCCTGATGCTTATTGAAATTCGTTATACCATCGATCTTTTCAAAGGCCTCAATGATGAGCAGCCAAATAGCCCAAAAGCATTGACTGTTTGTTTCATCCAAGGTGATTGATGTCAGTTGGATTTTATATGCATATGAGCTACGTTTATAACCCCGACAAACTAATACTGGTCAGAGGCAACAGTGTAATGTTTCGAGAATGAAGCAAACCAAAAGCATAAATATGCTATTGGGTTAGTAGTTAAAAATAAAGTGTTCAACTTACCACAGTATTTTGTGTGAAAACTGTATTTCCTGTTCATTTGATCCCAAAATATCACTGTTTTTTTAACCCAAGAATTACTATTACTATTGCTAATCTTAATAAACAAGCCCGGCTTGTTGAGGACTATTAAGTGATCAAGTTTCACCTGGCAGACAATTAATAGGCCAATACCCTAACAATGCCATGGCGACCCCCCCCAGAACACCTAACACCCTACCAAAGGCAAAACAGCATGATTGGCTGTATGAGTGCAATAGAACGGATTCCTATCCCAAAAAGTGTTTTGTTATCATTCCACTAGAAATCCGCCATTCCGATTCAGGTTTTCAGTGACAGAACATGATGGATCATCAACAGGTAAATTCAGTAAAATCCAGTTTACAGCCAATGCTTGATCCGCTGAAGTAGTATTTAGGTATTTTGGGTGTCGGAAATGTATTGTTTTTGTTCCTGGTAGTGCAGTATTTTATATTAAGCCCACTTAGGTAAATTATTGAAAGAGATCTTGGTCCTAATAATAAAAAAAACACTCTATGATGCTGTGCTGTGTACAAAGATAACATTTTTTTTTTATGTATCTTAGTCTGAAGTTTTTAAACATCTTTTGTGTTGCTTTTGTAGTGAATAAAAGCAAAAATGTTCACGTGTTATTTTGTTAAAGGACAATAAAATAGTTACTTCATGAAAAATCAAAGACCAAATGTGTTAAATGCAATAATGCAAAATCGTTGTTGCAGTAATGTAAAATAATTACAAATGTTTTGACACATTGTTTTTTGCACACGACTTTGTGTGTGTGATTTTTATTGTACTGTATTTCATTTGTGCTTGACAGGTAAAATTGGCACACTTTCTCTAGCTTCACCACTAACAGGAGTTGAAGGTCAATGTCAAAGCGATCAGTCAGGAAGAAACAGGCAATCAACCCTTTAAACCAGAAAGAATATCATGTCAAGACCATTTGTTTACAACCACAGTCAATAAATTAGCTCCTCTAGTATTTTTAACAAACTTGCTGCTTGGTTTTTGAAAGAATGGCAGTGATGTACCAAATCTTTGAAAAACGGTTCGATGTTCAGAAATAAATTAGAGGAAGTATGAACAACAGTCTAATACATTACCTACAAATGGTGTGTCAGAGATAAATGGGCCATACCTGTAACAAAAGCTCACTGATCTATACAGCAACTGTAGCCGGGGTCACACATCATAAAGCACATGAATTATGATCTTTGTCATTATTTGTGTTTGTGGTTCATCCAAGAAAGTACTGTTTTAGATACAATGAACCAACATTGTGAAACTAAGACAAATGAGTCATGCAAAAATTTCAGAAATTTCAAAAATGTTTTATAATTTCATAAATTATATATACTGTATATATATAAATAGTAAGCTTTGTTATTTTATTTCACCTGTATGATGTTTTGTATGTTGCTTATTTTCCGTTTTTCAAACACACTAAGCTTTTTTGCAGTGTTGCACAAAGCACTTCCAAGCACTTTTATTCACATAAATAATTGAGCATAGCTTGGCAACCAAGCAATGGCATTGTTTGACCTTTCACACATGCTCAGAGACAGCTCAAGTGTTAGGTCAAGCGCAGATCACTTTCTCAAGCTAAAAGAGCACACTTTCAAAGCTGCCTGATGAATTTTTAATTTGGCTTTGTTCAATTAGTGTGTAATCAATCTAGGATGGTGTTTACTAAAACGGTGAGACTTATTTACAGGATGTCAACTTTGCAGTTGACAGTCTCATATGAAATGTTTCCTAAGGGATCTCACAGTTACATTCAGCGCAGTGTTCGAATTGTGTCAAGGCTCTTGGGGGTCCCCTAACCAGTCTTCAAAAAAAAAAAAAACAGACGGAGCTGCCAGTACAAGTATCAATCACATGATAGTTTGGATCATTTTAGTAATTTGACCACATTACATGCATAAATGTCTTTAACATGTTGATAATCCATTAAAAGAGATCCACATGAGGGAGAGATTAAAAAACATATTTTTTTGCAGTGACCATGCTATCGATATTGCCGTAATTGTTTTATTTTGCATTGTAGCCTAGATTTTTTTTTTTTAAAGATTTGTTGTTGACTTTAATTGTACAGCTATTGTTAGAGAGGACAGTAAGCGAAGTGGGTGGGTTCGGGAAAGGACCACGAGACGGGAATCTAACCCGGGTCGCCCGATGCGCAACCGCGCCACATGTCGGAGCACTGCCCACTAGGCTATTTGATCCGACAGCCTAGATGTATTTAATAAGATTTTGCCTAGGTTTGATGTCTTTCTTGCTGAGATTTCACTCATTGTAACATCTCTTAAACTTATTTATAGTAATATGAATAACAAGTTTTTCAAAATGTATGATAACATTTTCTTACTAATTGAGATTCCCTTTCTGTCGGTCTCTCGACGTTGTGTCGAACCGACAGATGGGGTTCGTCCCTGAGAACCAATCGTTTCTGACTGCTTAGTCATAGAGACGTTGCGGTCACGGGTGGCTGTTTTCTCCGGAGAATCAGCCACCACCTCGCATGCTTCCCGGGCTGTGACGAGGATGGCTAAGGCCATTCCGTTCGCCAAGGCGAGCGGCGAGGGTGATATAGGGATTTCTGCGAGCGCTAATCCGTCAGCCAAGTGATCGCGGACGCTCGCACCCCGTCTCGCTCGCCTCATTGTTCCCTAGCTGGCGGTGCCACACCGTCAGCGTCCTCCTTCATGCAGTCGGACACGATGCGTGATGAGGATGTGATGTCCATCGCAGCATCGGAGAGCGAATTGCTGGCATCCGATCCCGACGACTCTCTGCAGCTCCCCCCTAGGGGGGGACGAGCTCAGGAGGAGGCGGATGTCGAGATGTCGGCCATGCTTTCCCGGAAGTGCATGAGGAACTGGCAAAGACGTGGAACGCCCCCTTTTCGGCGCGTACACGTCAAACCGGTTCCGTCGCTCTCTCTTCCCTCGATGGTGGGGCGGCTAGGGGTTACGTCGACGTGCCCCAGGTGGAACGTGCAGTCGCGGTGCACCTGTGCCCGCAGGTGGCGTCCACCTGGAGAGGTCGCAACATCGAATGTATTTTGCAGCCCTCAGCACTCTCAAATCGATGGTGCGGGGGCCTGCATCGCTAGGCAGGCAAAGCAGCAGAGCCAGTCTTCTTCCCGGGGGCTCCCCGGCGAGAGACCCGCACTGCCAGCCATCGAACCACCCCCCGGGGGGTCAATGAAGCAGATCGTTCCCTTAGTCCCCCTGTCACGGTCCCTGGGAGCTTGGCTCGAGCTTCCCACACCATCACGGTGGCTGAGAAGGACGATCCGTCTCGGCTACGTGATCCAGTTCGCCAGAAACCCGCCCAAGTTTCGGGGCATCCTCGTCACCTCGGTCAGAGGCCGGGATGCTCCCGTACTACAGAGCGAGGTCGCCACCCTTCTGGCGAAGGGTGCGATCGAGTCCGTCCCCTTAGCCGAGACATCCAAGGGGTTTTACAGCCCTTACTTCATCGTCCCCAAAAAAAGCGGGGGGGTGCGCCCCATCCTAGATCTGCGTACCCTGAACAGACACCTGCACAAGTTGCCGTTCAGGATGCTCACGCAGAAGCGCATCCTGGCATCCGTCAGATGTCAGGATTGGTTCATGGCAATCGACCTGAAGGACGCTTACTTTCATGTCTCGATTCTCCCTCGTCATCGCCCGTTCCTACGGTTCGCTTTCGAGGGTCGGGCATATCAGTACAGAGTCCTCCCCTTCGGTCTGTCTCTGTCTCCACGAGTCTTTACGAAGATCGTGGAGGCCGCTCTCTCTCCTCTCAGGGTGAGAGGTGTGCGGGTACTCAACTATCTCGACGACTGGCTTATCTTGGCTCACTCGCGAGATCTGTTGTGTGCACACAGGGACCTGGTACTCCGGCACCTAGATCGATTGGGACTACAGGTCAACCGAGAGAAGAGCATGCTCTCCCCTGTGCAGATCATCCTCTATCTTGGTATGGAACTCAACTCTGTCACCATGACAGCTCGACTGTCCGCAGTACGCACCCAGTCGGTGTTGAACTGCCTGGATCATTTCACGCAGTCGGCGGTTCCCCTGAAACTATTTCAGAGGCTCCTGGGACACATGGCATCCTCGGCGGCGGTGATACCCCTCGGGTTGATGCACATGAGGCCGCTTCAACACTGGCTCCTGAGTCGAGTTCCTTGGAGAGCGTGGCACACCGGCAGCAGGCAGATGGTGTTTACGCCTCGCTGCCGACGCACCCTAACCCCCTGGTCTTCCATGGCCTTCCTTCGGGCAGGGGTACCCCTAGGGCAGGTTACGAGGCATGTCGTGGTGACAACAGACGCCTCCCTGCAGGGTTGGGGTGCAGTGTGCAACGGGCATGCAGTGTCTGGGCTTTGGACGGTCCCTCGCCTGCGCTGGCATATCATTTGCCTAGAGTTGTGGGCTGTGCTACTTGCATTGAAGAGGCTGCAGCCTCTCGTGCAGGGCAAGCATGTGCTGGTCCGGTCGGACAGCACTACTGCAGTAGCGTATATCAATCGTCAGGGTGGCGTTCGCTCCCTGCAGTTAACACGATTTGCCTGACGCCTCCTCCGGTGGAGTCAGCAGGTGACCCGCTCCCTGCATGCCACGTTTATCCCAGGCGACCTGAACCAGACAGCCGACGCGCTCTCTCGTCAGTCTACGCCTCGCGGAGAGTGGCGACTCCACCTCCGCGCAGTCCAGATCATTTGGGTGCAGTTCGGGCAGGCCCAGGTGGACCTGTTTGCCTCCCTCGAAACCACCCATTGCCCGCTTTGGTACTCTCTGACCTAGGGACCCCTCGGCACGGATGCCCTAGCGCACAGCTGGCCGCGGGACAAGCGGAAGTACGCCTTACCCCCAGTGAGCCTCATTGCACAGACCCTGTGCAAGGTCAGGGAAGAGGAGCATCAAGTGTTACTCGTTGCGCCACACTGGCCCAACCGGACTTGGTTCTCGGAGCTAATGCTCTTGACGACAGCTTCCCCCTGGCCGATTCCCTGATGAAGGACCTGCTTTCCCAGGGGAAGGGCATGTTATGGCATCCCAGGCCAGACCTCTGGAACCTCCATGTCTGGCCCTTGGACGGGACGAGGAGATCCTGAGTGGTCTGCCCCCGGCGGTGGTAGCTACCATTTCTCAGGCTAGGGCACCTGCCACTAGGTGACTGTACGCCTACAAGTGGCGCCTCTTCTCGACCTGGTGTGCTTCTCGAGGAGAAGACCCACGGAGTTGTGCGATCGGGTCCGTGCTGTCCTTTCTACAAGAGTGACTCGAGACTAACCTCTCCCCTTCCACACTGAAAGTGTATGTAGCCGCCATTGCTGCTCATCACAACTCAGTTGCTGGAAAGTCTCTAGGGCAGCACGACCTGGTCATTAGATTCCTAAGGGGTGCGAGGAGGCGTAACCCGCCTCGTCCGCACTCCATACCCTCTTGGGACCTGGATGTAGCCCTGTCAGGTCTCACCAGGCCCCCCTTCGAGCCCCTAGGGGATGCCTCTCTTCCTCATCTTACGATGAAGACGGTTCTCCTTTTGGCGCTCGCCTCCATCAAGAGGGTAGGGGATCTACAGGCTTTCTCTGTGTCCCCTGACTGCCTAGAATTCGGACCCAGGGATTCTCACGTTATCCTAAGACCTCGGCCCGGCTACGTGCCCAAGGTTCCCACCGCTCCCTTTCGGGACCAGGTGGTGAACTTACAGGCGCTCCCCACTGGGGAGGAAGACCAACCCCGTCCGTGTTGTGTCCAGTATGCGCGCTGCGCCTCTACTTAGACCGCACACAGAGTTTCAGGAGCTCGGATCAGCTCTTTGTCTGTTTCGGAGGTCAGCAACAGGGGAGAGCTGTCTCCAAGCAGAGGTTGGCCCACTGGATTGTGGACGCTGTCAAGGCAGTTTACCAATCCCTAAATCGCCCGTGCCCCCTAGGAGTGAGGGTCCACTCCACCCGGGGTGTTGCCTCCTCTTGGGCCTTGGCACGGGGGGCCTCTCTCGCAGACATTTGCAGAGCTGCGGGTTGGGCTACACCCAACACCTTCGCGAGGTTTTACAACCTCCGCGTAGAGCCGGTGTCAGCCCGCGTCCTGCATGGCCACATGTAGGACCGGCAACTGGTAGGGTTTTTCCCCCTCTCTCGAGTGGGTCAGTTTACCAATTTAGCCTCCATTCTTTCCCCACTGGGCGAAGAACAGGCACTCCATCCATCACTAAGCAAGCACCCCCTGGGGCGGGCTGGGCAGAGCAGCCCTGCCCCTTAGGCCGGGTATTACCTGAGTTATTCGCAGCATAGCTCTAACCGGACCTAGTGCTATCAGACGTTGCAACTCCCCAGTAGGGCGGTTCCGTCTGATGTATCCTCATGTTGGTTCCCACCTTGGTAACCCATGACCTCCCCGGGTGGACTTCCACCTCGCGGTTTTCTCTTCAGCCACACTTTCTTCCCATGAGTTCTTCCCCATCGGTGAGACCATGTTGGTATCTCCACTATTCTCCTCCCTGCGGTAGGAAGTGGTCTCTGTTGCGCATCCCCCACTTGAGGAAGTAGCGCTTACCCAGTGCCTTACGGTTCTGGGCGGCTTCTCGCTGTTAGAGAAACAAGGCCGCCGCCTGTGAGGTCGAAGGTAGGGGCCTTCCCACCTTTCAAGAAAGCTCTGGGACCCCCTACCTTCCCACTGGTAGGTTACAATTTCGCGGTAGCGTTCTCGGCTGACACGCCCAGGCCAGTCACCGTCGCTTCGCTGAGATTGTGACAGGGCACAGTGTTATGGCATTTTCCATTGGAACCCCATCTGTCGGTTCGACACAACGTCAAGAGACCGACAGAAAGGGAACGTCTCGGTTACGTTTGTAACCTCGGTTCCCTGATGGAGGGAACGAGACGTTGTATCCTCTTGCAACAACACGTGCTGTCCTCTGCAGCAGTCGTGAGAGGTCTCAGGCTCCTCAGAACTAAGGTGAATGAATGATGCACGCCGTCTCCCTTTTATACCCGGATGTCCGGGGCGGAGTCCGGCATGCAAATTTCATTTGCCAATTTGCATTGGCCTTTTCTAAGCAGTCGGAAACGATTGGTTCTCAGGGACGAACACCGACACAACGTCTCGTTCCCTCCATCAGGGAACCGAGGTTACAAACGTAACCGAGACGTTTTCCTGTCCTCTTATTTTCTTAATTTTTTTCTTGTCCTTTGATTCTTGTTCTTTATATTATTGTAATGCGGTGCTGTTCCCTTTTTTGGAATATTATTAAAAATCATTGGAGCCAGTGAGGGAAAAGAACGCGTCACCTCATGTAGAGGCGTATGAGCTTTTTAAACGTGATTCATCTCCTGATAAGTATATGCAAATAATCCATATGAACATGCAGGATAAGAAAAACGAATGTCATTACTTCGGGCAAAAGCCTTCTGGTCAAAGTCGGATCTCATGTTTCCAGAAGGGAGAGCAAAATAATCTCTGGGGAATGCAAAAATTTTCTGAGGGAAAGAAAAACATTCTTGCGGAAACGCAAAAGTTTTGCAAAGGAGCGCACTTTTGGGGGGAGCAAAATATTTTCACTCCCTTTCCTATTTTTCCACCACCTGTATGTCCCTGTAGTGGGTCAGTGTCGCATCTGTTTTGACAATGTGAGATAACATCGGACATAAAGAAAGACTTGCATATCAAAATGACACTCGGCTAACTGTAAAGTTTTAAGATAAACGCTTTCAATATGAGAGGATCCGCACGCAGCAAGTGTCTTGCTGCGACATCTCTGTACATGTCTTCATTGAACATTGTGTGGCGCACTTGAACATGCATGGATTTTTCAGATAAAAATTACATTTAGTTTTATGAAATTTGTACAACTAATGGACAAAAGTGTTTTGTTTTAGCATGATAATTTGACAAAAAAAAAATGTGTTTTTAGTTGTCAAGTTTTAATGAAAAACCAGGGACCCCCCAAGTTCACTATTTTAGACCTTATGAGAGGTCCCTTAAGGCTTATGAGGGGTCTGGGACCGCCCCAGCTCCCCCTCAATTCGAACCCTGATTCAGTGGGTTAGCACAGAATCTCAGGCCCTGTGCAAAGGCAAATGTTATCCCCTCCACACTATATACAGTACAGTATCACACCTTGTTTTTCAAATGATAATGTACCACTATACATAGCACTCACAGCAAATTACTTGAACAATATTAAACATATAAATTAGTATTATTATGTATAACACAGCAATGAAACTCTTTCGTGTACGAGTTGTGCTATAACTGTAAAAAATACATAAAAAACAGAAATGTTCTTGCAGCTGAGGCGCCAGAAATAAACCTTAAAACAACATTTTCCCTGTCTTTTTCTGTAATTTTACATTTTTTTATTTAAAAGAAATATGAAAATCTGTAAAAAAAAATACAGTGTGTACTTAATTATAAATAGAGCACCTCAGTATTCATTTTAGACTTAATTGAATTGACAGTTTAATATTTAATTTGAAGTGTGCATTGTAGTCCAACACATTTAACTAGTAGCAGCCTATTCGTATATTCTTTAACTATTAGTATTCAATTCTAACTCTAACAGTCACTTAACATTTCTGAAGGCCAACAACAGCAAAACCTGTGTTAATTTAAGTAGAAAAATTTGCTGAACAGCGGATGCATTTTGCTCTAACTTCGTATCCACAGCAACAACAGCAATGTGGCCCGGTTCCTGAGATGCAGAGCAGCCGGATGGCACGCCTGTCCCTCATTTCTGAATAACGAGATGTCAGGCCTTTGCTTTAGCACACCGCTCCACTTCACGCCTCATTCATCCGCGTCACAGCAGCAGGCCGTCAGAGGAGAGCAGCGGGCAGACAAAGGCAGACCCTCATTGATTAATGGCCTTAGAGATGTCTGCTCAAGAGTGGGGTCACAACAGTTTCTCCTCGGGTTCAGATGAATATACAACGGAGAATAATGACCATACTGCTATTTTAGTTAATATCATGACTTTTTGACAGAGGGTGGCTTGCCTTTTTATAACCCCTCCTCCCCAATTCAACAAATGCATCCTAAAATCTTTCCCCAGGTGCCCAATTATGCCATCTGCC
Source organism: Triplophysa rosa (assembly GCF_024868665.1). NCBI lineage: Eukaryota > Metazoa > Chordata > Actinopteri > Cypriniformes > Nemacheilidae > Triplophysa > Triplophysa rosa. Next base: position 4,500,946 of record NC_079911.1, read on the forward strand.
ATCAGTTCTTGGTTTCAAATCACCGGCAGGAATACATTGGCTAGGATTTATGACAGGACAGTTACAAGAGGAAGTGCTGATAGAGAATGTGATTGGTTCATCTCATTCCTGGATTGTCGGGATGAAGGTTAAACAGATTACAGGGGCCCATAAAATATCAAAGAAATGGTTCTCTAGACCAGTGGTTCTCAAACTTTTTTGTTGTAAGGCCCCCTTTGTGTAGTGTGCATTGCTTTGCGGCCCCCCAAATAAAGACTTATAATCTTAAACTTAGAATTTTAATTAAACCAAGAAAATATTCAGTTAAACAATACTAAAACATCAATTCTTTTGGTTGGTGGCGTTGTTTGTCTGATGTGTGATTGCACAAAATGTATGATAGATATCTATATTTCTAAAATGCCACAAAATCTGTGGCCCCTGGAACCATCTTGGAGCCCCCCAGGAGGCCACGGCCCCCAGTTTGAGAGCCATTTCTCTAGACAGCTGATGTAGACCTTGTGATGCATTGCAATAAAAAAGAGATACATTGATGAGTTTTGATATTCTTATTTTTAATTCTGGGCTATATCTTACTAAATTTGTCAAATCAAAAATGAAAATTCTGTCATCATTTACTCAACTCAACTCAACTGTATTTATATAGCGCTTTTACAATTTTCATTGTTACAAAGCAGCTGCACATGAGACACATTGACTACAAGCAAAACAATCAAAGTTGTACCTGCAAAAACAAGAAAAGGTTGAAATACAGAAGACAGACACACCCACACACAAAACACTCCACACACACAACACGCACCAACACACACAGACACAGAGACACACACACACACGGATGCGCACGCACACACACACAACACACACACACACACACACACACACGTACACAGACAAGTACGCACACACACACACGCTCAGTGAGAGCACACATTTAGGATAAAGGAGAGAGAAGCACAGGTCAAATATAACAGATAATAAATTCCTATATGCAATATTAATTAAGTAAAACTTTAAAATTCTAAAGCAGCCCCCCCGGTCAGGCAGATAGTGCAAAAACAGTATGCAAACGGTGGCGAGGAACCCAAAACTCTAATCGAGAAAAAAAACCTCAGGAGAACCCAGGCCCAACCAGGGGATTCCAGTTCCCCTCTGGCAAAAGCTGCTGCCTCTGCACAAGCTCCAGAGAACTTGCACAACAAGGCTAAATAAAATAAATAAACTTAATAATAAAATAAATTATAGTTTAAGATTATCATTAATAATCTAATAGCATTTGAAGTTTTGTGGTGAAGACATGTCAAGAGACCGCGTCCTTCTTTATCCAGCTCTATCATCTCAGCTCTTGTCAGGTCCCCACTTCCCATTCTCCGCTCTACCATCAGGTCAGGCCATGAACTGCATCCTGCTCGCTGTGGTAACCTTGGAACAATGAGACAAGACTGGCTGAGAGTAGAGTACTGTTCTGTACTCTTTGATGCAACAAGTACATCAGTTGTGTTTTTGGTTCCGGTTGATCTAACTAATGCAGCCTAAACCCTCTGAAGATTTATATTATGGAAGAGTAGTGTATGCAAGATTAAAAAGATGCGTCTTTAGTCTAGATTTAAACTGACAGAGTGTGTCTGCCTCCCGGACAGTGCAGGGAAGACTATTCCAAAGTTTAGGCGCTAGATAGGAAAAGGATCTACCACCTGCACTTGATTTTGAAATTCTAGGTATTACCAACTGACAGGACGCCTGAGAGCGTAATGCACGTGAAGGACTGTAATACAAAAGGAGTTCATTCAAGTACTGAGGAGCTAAACCATGTAAGGCTTTATAGGTAATAAGCAAGATTTTAAAGTTAACGCGATGCTTTATAGGTAACCAGTGCAAGGTTGACAGAACCGGGCTAATATGTTCATACTTTTTTGTACGTGTAAGAACTCGAGCTGCCGCGTTTTGGACCAATTGGAGTTTTTGTAATAAGCCTGCAGGGCAACCACCTAACAGTGCATTACAGTAATCTAGTCTTGATGTCATGAATGCATGAATTAACTTCTCTGCATCTGAGATTGACAGCATATGACGTAGTTTAGATATATTCTTAAGATGGAAAAACGCAATTTTACAGGTGTTGGCGACGTGGCTCTCAAATGACAGATTACTATCGAATAGAACGCCAAGATTCTTTGCTGACGACGAGGGTTTTATGGAACATCCGTCAATAGTTAAACAGTATTCTTGGTTGTTACTTATAGCAGTTTTCGGTCCAATAAGTAACACTTCCGTTTTGTCCGAGTTCAGTAATAAAAAGTTGTTACTCATCCAGTTTTTTATATCGACTATGCATTCCATTATTCGATGGAACTGCTGTGTTTCATGAGGCTTCGAGGAAATATAAAGTTGAGTATCATCAGCATAACAGTGAAAGCTAACTCCGTGTCGCTTTATTATATCTCCTAGAGGTAGCATGTATAATGCGAAGAGCAGAGGCCCTAAGACTGAGCCCTGTGGTACACCGTACTGGACTTGCGATTTGCGTGACACCTCATTGTTTATTGCTACAAATTGAAAACGGTCGGATAAATAAGATTTAAACCATTTCAAAGCTATTCCCTTAATGCCGACATAATTTTCGAGTCTATGTAGGAGTGTGCTGTGGTCAATGGTATCGAATGCAGCACTAAGGTCTAGCAGCACCAATAACGAGATACAACCTCGGTCAGACGCCAATAGCAGATCATTTGTAACTCTGATCAAAGCAGTCTCTGTACTGTGACATGCTCTAAATCCAGACTGGAATTCTTCATTGATGTCATTCCTTTGGAGGAAGGAGCATAATTGAGTTGAAACTACTTTTTCCAGAACTTTAGATATGAAAGGTAGATTCGATATAGGCCTGTAGTTCCTTAGTTCTCTAGGGTCGAGTTGGGGTTTTTTGACAAGGGGCCTTATAACAGCCACCTTATATGCTTTAGGCACATGTCCTAATGTCAGAGATGAGTTAATAATACCAAGAAGAGGATCTATAATTTCTGGGAGCATCTCTTGTCATTTCAAATCTTTATGACTTTCTTTCCTCTCAGCTATTTTAGCTTTCCTGTAGCTCAGTTGTTAGCATAGGAGGACTTACCCATTAGGGAAATGTAGGCTATTGCCTGGGGCCCCGAGCTACCATTTCATTTTATTTTTCATTTTGGCACATAGTGTGCGTGCAGTTGTGTAAAATTAAATTGTTAATCTGGTTTTCTTTTTCAACGTTTAATTTATTTATTTAAATTTGGCAGGATTTACATTCCATAAGCCTCAGCCTGGCCAAGCTGCATTTAACAGCGTGATAGCCACAGAGGTGTTAAAGTCTATTGAAAAGATTAGGAAACATCAGTGAAAGCCTACCATTGATGTGTCATTTGAAGCTTGTTCTTTACGTTTGTGAGTGACACTGGCATTAGTTTTCTCCTTCACTCATAATGGCTGCAATGTCCGATCTCTTCCATAGATTCTTAACATTCAACATTCTGTGTATACTCGAAACTTGTCTGATTTGTTTTCTCAGCGGATTTGCGCTTATGACCAACGAATATGATCAGCTCTGCTTTCGTGTCTCTCAATCGAAGTACACTCACGTGCAACCGCTCGCGTGACACTAACGCGAAATTAAGACGTTAATGTTTACACTGCATTTTTACACTGACAATGCGTTGTCCCTGTCAAATTGAAAAAGAAAATGCAATTGGTGAATTGACATTTCATTTTCACTAAAATCTCGAGGCAAGCCTGCCAATATGAAAATGAAAAGGCAAATGTAAAATGGCAAAAACATGTTTACAAGGGGTTTTATTAATGCTCACGCAATAATAATGAAACAATTCAAATTATTAAAATGTAAAGTTTGATTTTCATTTTATTTTCTGTTTTATTTCATTTTCGTTTTCATTTTCAAAGTCATGCAAATTACATGTTAATCAGTGGGTGTGGATGAGAGTCTGCATTACTGGTAACGCCCATAAAAAAGTAATATCCGTTTATTCGAATGAACGTGTGTAGACCTTGTTAGGTGCCTAGTTTTATAGCTCTTAGTAATGATTACGACTGACTGTGCCTGTTGCAATACCGAAAAGTTGCAGTGTGGTGTTCTGCATCTCTGATAAGTTAACAGACGTCTGAACAGACGAACAAACTAAAGCATTGGAGAGCCCAGCATCTATAGCGTCTATTGCCCGCACTCTCCCGCTGGCCTGCGCTCACACTGTACATTACCATCCGCACCCTAGCACGCTTTCATCATTACATCGTGACTGCTTTTAAGAAAACATACAAAGCGATCTTTATCACCACAATATAATCCATCTCATCATTTTGAAAAGTGATGTGTGCTATGATTAGCCAGTTAACCAGTGCGTAGTGATTGGTCGAATACTCCAAGCGTGTGATGGAAATGGAACCCCTCTTACCATATATGGAACAGCAGATTCCAAAGCAATTGTACTGACAGGTACGCCCACTTTACTTGCGTATACATTTGGGCGGTCTTAGTCAAATCATTTCATGAACTGACGTAGATTTGTGGGGTGTGGTCTGGGTGAGCATTCACTTTTAGATAGAGTGCACACTTTAAAATTTGCAATTTTACGTGTCTAATACATGCATGGGCAATTTATAACACACCAAAGACACAGATAAACACATATTCGCGCCATATGACCTCTTTAAATTATGCGGCTGTTTAAATTCCTCCCTGAAGTTCAGCTGTCATAACAAAAAACATCTAATACGCACAGCACTATTAAGTGCAGGTGTATGTCACCACGCCCAAAACTAACCGTATAATGATCGGCTGATTTAAAAGCTGACTTTGAAAAAATGAAATAAAAGAGAAAATAAAATGAAAATCAAACTTTACATTTTAATTTGAATTGTGTCAGTATTATTGACTCCCATAGTAGGAAAAATTACTTTATATATTTTTTTTTTCTGTTGAACACAAAAGAAGACATTTTGAAGAATGTAGGACAGCAAACAGTCCTGGGGCACTTTTGACTACCATTGTTTTTTTCCCACTAAGCATTTTTCCAAATATTGTTCTCCGTGTTCATCAGAACAAAGTAATTTATACATATTTGGAACAACTCGAAGATGAGTAAATTATGACAGAATTTTCATTTTTGGGTGAAGCATCCCTTTAATAAAAATAAACTAATTAATTATTTTTTAAAAATTGAAATTTCTTTTTCACATTTCCCTTTTCATTTTCACATTGGCAGTCTCGCCTTGAGATTTTAGTAAAAATTAAATGTCAAATCACCAATTGCATTTTCTTTTTCAATTTGACAGGGTCAATGCATTGTCACTTTAAAAATTAAAATAAAGTCATTTTATTTCTACAGTTATGTATAATGAAATTGTTAATCTGGTTTTCCTTTTCAATTTATTTATTTAAATTTGGCAGGATTTACCTTCCATAGAAGCTGACTGTAAACGAAACGCAATTGTTCATTTTAAAAAGGGGAGGGGCCACTCGATATGTCTGGCCCTCTCTGCATTTTCGGTTGATATTATGTCAACACATCAAATAATGCTGCGCGTTCCGAGGCGATTCAGTGCGTCTAAGTCACAGACTGTATAAAATATGGACGTAGTGTCCGTGACGTCACCCGTAGGTTTGTGAAGAGTAAAAATGAAGCCTAAAGTAGGCGGATCCGGTCGTTGCTATCTTGGCCTCGCGCCATCGCGCGTCACTGGCAAAGAGGCGGGACGTGGTTGGAGCTGAGGCGCCCGGTTGGCTGAAACCACTTGTCACTCAAGTGGCCACGCAACTATTGTGCAGAATTTTAAGGCTTAATATAAGTTAAACGGGTGAGTTATAAAAAAAATCACCTTAATCACAGTTGTCATGAAGGGTAAAATTACCTTTATAGACTAAAATATTTTTACCAGCCTGTAAACATGTTTTTTTGTGCTGTAAAGTTTGCCATTTTAGCATAGGGCTCAATGAGTTTCTGCTCTGTTTTGGAGCCAGCCTCTAGCGGTCAGTCGATCAACTGCAGTTTAGTCACTTCCGTGTTGGTTTCACGAGAGAGACCGAAAGATTTCCCCTTGGTCTAAGTACATTTTCAAATAGAAAAAAAAACAGTTACACAGGAGAATGAGCAAACGATTCACCTGTATAGCATATTTAACAGTTAGCTGTATTTTCTATTATCTAACGCTAACTCTACAAAACTGCATTTTTACATTTTCAAGTAAACAGTTTATTATTATTATATGATATCATATATTAAGATATTTTCTTCATGGGGACCTAAAAAGTGTCCTCATAATGTCAAAAATGACTGGTATTACTATCCTAATGTCCCCACACTGTAAGGTTAACAAGGACCATAGCATTGTTATGCTATGTACAGTGTATTATGTATAATACAGTATTCATTATTGAATGTGCAAATAGGTATCGCAAACTGTGCCAAGAACATGTCAGGGTCACATTTCACTGTGAAAATAAAAAGCTGTCGACGTGGTCTTGTCAGTCTTTTAATTCAATATGCTGTCTGCATATACAGTAATTACCTTGTTGTAGTAAAAGTAAAGAGTGTTTTTAGCTAACAGCAGTTCTTCTGCACTGCCGACGGACGCATATCATCTTGTTCTTATACCAGATGGAAATGTTATAATAGTAAATGTACTTGCATCTGAACTCGCCATATTAATCCGATTCACATTTAACTTCAATCTGCTGCCTTCATTATGAACTCACATTAGGTGAACAAATAAAATCATCATGAAGAATAAATAGCCAAAAGATTGTGATATGCAAATCACTATGATTTAAAATATAGAAACTGAATCTGAACCACCATATACAGAACCATTCATTCGTCTTATAAAATTCCTTGACTTTTTTAGTGTTGATTGAGTTTTGTTTATGCCCATGTCTGACATTGTAGCTGCACATGGTGGTTTGTTTTAAATGCTTGTGACTATGTCAGAAATGACAGTGAAAAATCTCTCTTTTATGTGTTGTAAAATAAGCAGCACGTGTATCCTAACGTTTGTACGGGCCCGGGTTGGTCCTACGCCATCCTATGTGTGTGCGTGTTAAGATAGGCTGCCATGTCCTCCACATTCACAGTCCCAGCATCCTCCGGGGCAGAGAACTTCAAGCCCTATCTCGATTAGCTTATTTTGATGTTTTTATTCTTCCGTGATTGGGAGCCATTCTCGACAGCCAAAACAGACAGGTTTGCGAAGGCGTTGAGTATTTTTAGTGCCTCTCAGAGGACTCTGCTTCAATTAAACATCACGCAACCTCCTCCTCTGACTGGTCAAAAGCTGCGTGCATCTCCAGCGCGCCCTGCCTCTCCCTGTAACATTACGCTCATGTGAATGACTCCGACGCTCAGCCGAGCTCTAAGTTAAGGTTTGCACGCAAACATGGCTCTGCCTGGAGTTACCTCAGGCGAAAGTGCCTCCATCAAAATTAAACATTACGCCATGTCTCTGGCGATTAACGCAGAATCTGATTCGACCGCGCTGCATGTTTTTTTAATGAGGTGCGATCGTCCTTTTATGCCCCGGCTCCCAGAGCAAGGCGAGCCTGTCATTCTCACTGGAGGGGGAATGGGCAGGAGATGTGAAAGGAATGGATTGTTGGTACAGCGCTAGATTTCTGTTGGTGAAGCAAAGCAATGAAAACAGACTTAGCTTGCAGAGATGACATGCGCACTGAGACATCCCTCTAGTGCCTGGCTATCGTTTATTAACCCAGGCTGCAAATAGAAGGATTTACTTGAATACACCAATAAAAGCACTGTAGTTTCTGCATACCATTTCTAAACAATCTATCTTTATACCAACCTGGTTTATTTATCGGGGTGCTCGGGGCTAGTTGTCACAATTTTTACTCCTTTGAATATATCTCTATATTCTCTATATAACTAGGCGATACCCTGTCTTCCAAAGTTCCATACAGCTATGGGTCAAAAAGGGACAAACCCAAACGTTGGGTTCTAATATAACCTGGGTTACTTCTTCGATCAAATATAAACATTTTCCGGGTTAAGCACTCTTAAGTAAATCAGACTCAAACCGAGATACACAAGTCAAGCAAAATGATTAATCATAAGATAATTGTTAGTATTCTTTTAAATGAAATGAGCTGCTTTCAAGCCTGATAAGGATTTTTTAAGGGGAGAAAAATGCTGACTGTGAGAGTTTGTTGTCAGAAGTGAATTTTGCATGCTTGGTCTGATCTCTATCAGCATTTATGACTTACCTTGAGGCATTTTTATTCACCACAGACACATATCTATTGGTTCAAGGCTTCTTAATGAAGGAAAATACAGTCAAATAAACAGTTGATAAGATCAGATGTTATAATAGGCATTTTTAACATTGTGCCACTTTGCAAAGATGCTGGTAACAATCACATACTGGAAATGCTGTTCTGCAATTTGTAAATTATATGTGATTATTATATAAATTGTCATGATTGCTTTAACCTGACATTTCAGTTGTTCTTCTTAGGCTGCCCCTCAAGTTACTGCTGTTAAAAACTTCAAAAGGTTACATATATTATTCACGCTTTTTTGACAAGATGATTCTGTGTAAGAAAACATCAAAATAAACATTTGTGTTTGATGTTTCTGAATTGCCCTCACAGTAATTTTCCATACAACACTATGAAATATTCACTGTAAGGTTATCACAGCAGAGGTTATGAAATTTTAAAGACTGCTGTCTGTTGAAGGTATGAAAGCTCAGCCAAAAGAGGCCATGTTTATGGAACACTTCCTCAAAGACATCAAAAGAATGATGCAACATTTATCTGGCGATCTTAAAACAATAGCATGTTTAAAAACTATATCAGTTTTCCAGGGAATCAGGTTATACTAACAAATCCCCCAGCAGTTTTTCATTTTTTAACAAGAAATAAATCTGTTTAGTGAAGTAGAAATTCAAAAAGTAAGACAACTTTATTGTATCCTGAAAATGCAATGTTATACATACATTTAAAAAGTCTGAAATGGTACATATATTTTTGTAGAGGACATATGCTGTAGCCAGATGGACCATACAGGATGTTGGGGGCTCAGCTGAAAGAAATGGTAATGTCAGACCAGCAAAACGCATCTCAGACTTTGCAGACTATTAAGAATATACAGCCGCAGAAAAAAAATTGAGACCATTTTAGAGACCGTTTTTCTGATTTAAAATTTTCATTCTGTGAGCTACTAACAGTATTTCTCCCAAATTTAAAATAAGTTCAATTTAAAACAAGTTTATATTCACAAATACCACAGTACATGGCACCAGTTTGTACATGTATTTAGGAAAAGTTCAAAATGTATATTTTTTATGTGATAACCTCGATTTTTATCACAGTTTTCATGTGTCAGTCTTTTACATTTACTGTTGGATGACTTCATGTCACTCCTGAGGTTTGATTTTGTTAAAATTCAACAAACACTAGACTGGAATAGCAACGATACATCTATATCCTGATTTCATATTTTTTTCTGCAGCTGTATGTTTATCTGTAATTTTGTCATAAATTACAGTAGAATGCACTTCTGGTATTTGTTAGTATTTGTTGCTAATTAGCTTCGAAATTTCAATCAAAATGACCAAAACAACTTACTTAAAATATGAAACACAAAAGTGAAATATTTGGATGACTGCTTACAATACAATATGGATGAAATAAAAAAATCTGCTATTTCCAAAGAAGTAAGGAAACAGTTATTCAAGCTGAAAGCAACACGATAAAACACGTAAAACTCAAGCACAAATATTGTTTTGCAACACTTAATTGTCTAATCTACTTGAATTCATGAAATTGTTCCCTCCTGGATGCTAAAGGACTTCTTTATTACACTTCAGTACGCTGCACTGCAACTATATCTGGTTGATAAATACAACTAAAATCGACCAAAAAGTTGATTAATAAAAAATTATCTGCAATTACATATGAATATTTATGTATACATTAGCAACATACGTTGTGCAGAAAAAGTGGGAGTATAACACCTAGTCCTATTAAGCGAATCTGAATTCTGTATTATTATTAATATTATGTGTATTCACTCTGTTATTACATCACTGGCTGTGGATCTTCCACCTTCTCCCACCTCTGAGTCTTGTGTTAGAAGTGGCAGTTATGAACAGCAGGCGATATTCTTTATGGTCACGTCAATCGAGCTTACAGTCAGCCATTGGCACAATTGTGTTTCCCTAGTCATGTCAATCAAAAGCCACAGGCAGATGGTCAGGCCTATATGGAGGAAAGCAGCCCCACAGACCCAGTACTACACTGACCGCCTTGTGGAAAGCAGAGGAGGATGGAGACACACAATACTGATGATGATATGGTCTCAACAGTCTGCATACGTTCCCACATCTGACATGCTCTGAAAGGAGCCTGAAGCCTGTGGACGCTGTGGTGTAATGGAGCCATGCCAGGCCAGCATGTAGTGCTGCCAGGAAGTTGGAAGATGGGAACTATTGCACTCTATACAACATAATTTCTCCATTTGGTTGACTCATTATAATTCAGTCTATAGCAAGTCATTTAAGTTTTTTGGGGGGGGTGTATTGAGATTTTCTACAGCCAGAAATACTATTGAACAAACCACTGCCTTTAACTTACAAAATGTGTCTACATTGAAATCACATACAGTACGTCAGCCTTGTTGCTTTATACCTCAGACAGCAAATGGCAATACATTTCATAAAACATGTTTTAATGTTAAGATTAGAAAGTTTAATTCTAAGTATAATTACTATAAAATAGGGTATATCCACACCGGATGATTACGTACTTCCGTTAAAATCGCTGCCAGGTAGGTCACTTCCGCTCTCATAGCACTAAGGGGATTTTTCACCAAGTGATAACGATGTGTTTAGTAACAAAACGTTCAAATTTCGGTGAACCAACAGCACTATGGGTGAGCATTGCCTCTAGTAAGTGAAAAAGTTCACTTTGCTTTTTTTAATATTTGTTTATGTACGTTGAAACAGGTAGCCTGAAGTGCTTCTCCTTTTTGGTTGTGGACGTATGCATGGATTAAAGTGGAGTCTACAAAAAAAGGAGAAGCAATTCAGGCTATCAGTTTAAAATGGAGTCTACAACGGATTTCCGTCAATTGCAGGGTTCCCGCCTGTCCTTGATGTCATAAATTCACTTTTCATGATTTTAACCCTTTGACGCATACGATCACACCGATGTGATTAGAACATTCTGGCACTGAGCCAGAGACAGACTCAATCCTGCTACCTATCACAATCATGGCTCGAGTCGAGAGAATTTTACTTGCCCGACCGGACAAGTAACTTGGAAAAAAATAACACGCAGGGCTGTGCAGTACGACATACATTTAGAATTATAAGAATATATTAGACAGAGCTGTGTGTTTGTGTGAAGTGCCTTTGTCGTCGTGCTTGTTTGTGTGCGACATTAATCAATAGCGCATCGCTCGCAGACACGGAATCATGTTATTTAATTATGTCATCTGGCTGTGTGTCTGAGGGAATGAGCTGCACAATTTAACATACTATACAAATGTTGGTCTAGGATTTGTCTGCGTCTGCACTCAATGAGGATATGAACACATGAACTTCATCTCCAGAGTTGCTAAGAGTTTATTTTACCAGCATTGTACTTTTTGAGTGAAGCTATCGTCAAAAACATATTAACTCGAGCGTCTTTCCGTGAAGTCGTCAAAATAAAAGTCCCGTTAAACTGAACACTCAGACGAAAAAATACTACTATAGTTTTTGCTATGGAAAATTGTAGTGCCCTTGTAATAAATTGATAAACTAGAGTAAACACATAGTATACTATAGTAAAGTTCAAACACACTATAGTATCTAGGAATTTTACTGCACTTTACTATACTGTAATATACTACAGTCATTTATGTGGACAAGTATGCCACTAGCAAAAATGAAAAACACAGTACTTAGGAATATTAAAACAAATTTAGGTAAACAATAAAAATTATATGGCCTTAATTTATCCATCTGTATGTAGAATTAATGTAATTTGTCAGTTACCTGCCTATTCATGTGATGAACTGCACTTGCACATTTTTTAATGATGACAACAGATGTTTTATACTTGTGCTACGGCTAGTGTTGTAGTACTCGAGACCGGGCTTGGTCTCGAGTCCAGTCTCAAGACCATTTTGTGATGGTCTTGGTCTTGTCTCGGTCTCAACTGTCTTTGGTCTCAGACTTAGTGATCTCTGGGTTTTTTTTCAAGACCGGTCAAGACCACAACTGCGGGAATTACAATAAAATGATGGTGCATTGTCTGATTTAAGTGTTAACATTATTAATGTGACTGGATGTAAAACTTTAATGCCCGGTTTCAGACACAAGGCTTAAGACTAGTCCCAGACTAAAATAAAAGTTTGAGCTGTCTTGACTGAAAATAAATAGCCCTGACATATCTTAAAATATATAAAATAATATCCAAGATGTGATTGCAAAAAAGGTACTTGTATTAGATCTTGTTTCTTTATATTATAAAGTCTGACGCGATTTGAAAACGTGATATTTTGCTACTGAATATTACACGCATGATTCTGTAATTATGACTTTTTAGTTTTATGTGGATCTTTTAGATGAATTTTAGGAGTACTGGTCTTGGTCTTGACTCGGTCTCGGCCTGCCTTGGTCATGTCTTGGTCTCGACACCCTCTGGTCTTGGTCTTGTCTTTGTCTCGGTTTAGGTGGTCTCGACTACAGCACTAGCTACAAAACCTCTGTAACACCAGTGTTATGTAAAAGTTAACGTACAGCCCTGCCACTAATAATATTTACTGCTTGCCTTTGTTCTATAGCAATCACGGAGAGTATAACCAACTTCATACACTAGGTAAAAAGCTTAGAAGCAAACTTGAGCACTCAGAATCCGAAACAATTATACTGACACTTCATATGAAGTTATATTTTTTTATGTTCGGACAAGTCATTTTTGTGCCCTGAAAAGCATGCACTGGAGTTATGTAGATGGTTAATTATTTGTCAAGGTAAGTATAATGTTTTCATAGATTAAACAGCTTTTAAAATATGCAAACTGGCAATATGAAAGCGATTTAAAACATCTCCCCTTAAAACACTATTGGTCTTGACCATTTATTCTAAGTGTCGGTTAAAGGAATATGCCTTATAAGAAATTCAGTCAGAAGACATTTTTTCACTTTAATCCATACGTATGGCGAAGTGTTTGAATAATTAGACTCACGTTGTTGATCGTAATCCAATGTGCATCCTAAAGCAAAACGCCATTGTTCCCTATGACACCGGATGTAACAGAGCTGGCAGAGATTTTAGCGGAAGGATGTTATCGCCCCGTGTGCATATACCCAATTGATAGAATCGGGTTAAGAATGCATACCCATTCTCTCTAAATATTTATGTTTTTATGAAAATGTGTGTCCTTCGTATTTTTTATGTTATCTGGAAGTCTTTAGACAAAATGGGACGTTTGTTAAAAAGAACATTCCTAGGAAGACACATTAAAGTCCTATCATTTAATGAAGAAGGGTTACAATAATTCTGACAGGTAAAGTGAAGTCAGCTCTTAGTGGAGACTCTGTTGAAAGTCATGACTTCACTGTAGCCTACTTGAGTTGTTGAAAAACATATTCTAATAAATCTTGAATAAATCCTGAAATTCAGAATGAAATTGAAGTTTTGTATAGTAAGTCAGTAACAAAAGTAATCAGCAATTTCTTTATATATAAAAAAAAATTCTTAGCAATCCTAGAGTACATACAGTATAGCACCATTTGTAAAGCCAACTTATTGTGTTATGAAAAACAGAAACGTTACTTTCTGTAACTTAACATTTACTTTAGATGTATCTGTAACAGATCCAACACATTGGCATAAAAAATTACACTTTTACAAGAAATTGTTTTTTTTAGAACCTTTAAGAAACCTTTTAAGGTTTCAGTCCAAAGAACACTAAATATTTTTTGTAGTTAGGTGTAGAAGTTCTATAGCAGGGAATCTAAACATAGGATCATAATTTAACTGTAATGCTTTCTGGACGTGTGCAGGGCCAATCATACTGTAAAATCTATTATGCATTTATAGAAGATTTTCCTTGAACATGCCCTTAAACACAATAGTTTTATCTACAATTAAATCGACAACTAAATAACTTTTATAAGACTTCTGCAAATTTGCATTACATTTGCATGCCAGTGGTATTAAAATGTTTCTCTAGTCCAACTCAGCACTTAAGTAGCTCTTTATTATCTCTGAAGATCATGTAGATTTACATTCTTCAGATCTATAATTATCTCCCAACCACAAAACCTGAGAATACATTGTGCCCACTGGCAGAATTCATTGTTTAAAACTAATAATTTCATTACAGGATGTCTTTATGGCCTAATGAAGATACTGCTGGGATGGTAGCTCGGTGTTGAATGTACAAAGTTGCAACCACACTTGAAACATTAGTTCCCATGTGGTTGTGCATCAGGACGCAGATTTTACATTGGATATCGAATACAACCCAGCTGATAAAAACGATTACCAAAAAAACCTACAACCAGACAAGGTCCTGCTTGTTCTAAAAACAGGTTAGTAGCGTACAAGATGCATGCATATCATTGTCATATCAATTTTTTATCTCCAGATTTATCTCAAGTGTATCTAATGTGTTTATTGAATCCAAAGATGGCGTCAAAAATGGGATGTATGCAAGACATCTGTGCACCCTACAGTCCAGGCCTACAACCGAAACATTTCATATATCTTAATACCTTACCTCATTCCCCATCACAGTGGTGCCCAGTGCCTGAAAGTAGCATCTATATGAATTAAAGTTCATATTTTCATAGTCTTAGCCTCAGATGGATAACCTGGTGGCCACCCACAGAACAACCCATACAAAAATCACACATCGTCACTGTCCTTCTGAAACAGTGGATGTCCAAATTCGCTGTTTTTCAGGAAATGGAAAAAACACTGTACTTTTTAAATGATTAAATATTGTGTTGTCAAAGTTTACAAGCACTTTTTAGTACTTTATATTGGTTAGATATTTGCAAAACCCAGTGACAAACGTAAAGGGTGACTAATAATAATGATTTATGGCAAAAATAAAAACACTCAAAATATGGAGATACGAGGTTTCAGAAGGACAGCAACGATATGATATCTCTTTAATACCTCACTTGTTCCTCTTAGACAGCAATAAGATCAAATGGTGAGCAAAAGGAAAAAACAATTCTTACCTCTCCCGTTTTACAGATATTTCTCTCGTAGGTCTTCACTACAGTTTCAGGAGGAGATTTCTACACAAACCTGGTCCCAATCTTAGCTCAGAATTGTGCAAGTGTCAATATTAGTGAAGATTTGAATATGAACTCAAACATGTTTCATCAAATTTATTCAAAACCATATGAGCTCTTTACAAACAAATGAAATACAGTTCATTTTCCAATGTTACACTGGTAGTTCTCTTTCAGACACATAGAAACAAGTAAACTAGCATCCACAGGATGGATTATGTTGATTATGTCTGTAAAATAAACGCCATGAACTGTTTCAAATAAACACGCTGCTAAATGACATGTAAAGCCAGAAT
Organism: Triplophysa rosa; assembly: GCF_024868665.1. NCBI lineage: Eukaryota > Metazoa > Chordata > Actinopteri > Cypriniformes > Nemacheilidae > Triplophysa > Triplophysa rosa. The sequence goes on from NC_079911.1 coordinate 4,516,538, forward strand.
AAACTATGTGCTACATGCTAATAAAAAATCTGACTACAGTATGTAAGAGTAATATTCTTAATGAGTAAAGAACCACATAAAATGTCTTTAAGACAGTATATGGAATGACTCTAAAACATTATGAGAGTGGCGTTAGAATCCTTTGTTCTTTCTTTCTTTCTTTCTTTTAAATTTTTTGCTGTTTTTGTGTCTAATTAACTCAATAAAGCCCTTCTAATGTTTCCATTTGAAAGCATTAATATAGGATCCTGAGTTTCATATGTAATGCTACACAGGATGAATGAAGCGACTATGGATCAAAGACTATGGATCAAAGGATCGGTTTTGCAACTAGTGTTGATTAATAAAGCAGAGTGCTTAACTTTGTGTGCGTAAACACACTTTGTAACCTACACTTACATTTCTCTGTCAGATCAATAATTCATCGCCGGGAATGATTCTTTCATGAGACTTGCTTGACATTATTCATGCTGGGCTGCTGAAAGTAGGACACACATAGAGTGAGTGAGATTGCGCTACTAGCATAAAGATGAGAGTATCACAGGAACCTCACAGGCTTCAATCGAGGGGAGGGGGGATGGGAAATGCTCAGAGATGTCTAAATTAGAGAGTTTGCAAGTTTGTGGCTGACAAAGAGACCGAGCAGGTTGATTGGAGCACCTCGGTGGCCTACATTTGCGGTACAGCCGGAGCTTCGGATTGAGTGTGGAATGAAGACATCTCAGGTGTTAAATAAATGTTCAGGCAGCAGTTTTCGTTGCTGTTGTTAGCTCAAGGGCAGTGTGTGTTCTGGAAGGTAATGGTGGGTGCGCTTCAAGATGTGAATCTCAGAAGGGCCTGTTTGTGTTTGTGTGTGCGTGCGTGCGTGCATGCGTGCGTGCGTGCGTGCTTGTGCTGCTGCTGAGTATGTCCTTGTGTGTGAAAGAGAATTGTAGGATGTGATGTTTTCGAGCTTTTGCAAGTGTCAGAAACCATCTGGTTTTATAGTTGAGGCAGAGACAGAGATGTCTGGTGCGTGGAGATTTTTTATAAAATCCAATAAACAATGGCTTGAGGACATATTACACTGCCTAATTTGGTTCTCCTATATAAAATAAGACAAGCTTTTAAGAGTTTATTGAGATTCTAATCACATTGTTTTGTCTTGGCATTATGGGCAATGCAATTGTCTATCTACAATAGACTGAATTAAAATCACCATGTGCTTATTGTTATAAATTTACTTATTAATGGTAGAGACGCCCAGATAGCATGCTCACAGAGCTTCATAGCCTGTTCCTGGACTCATAACCGCATATTGCAAGCAAAACTCCAATTCCAATCAGATCACAAAATATTGCTTATGCAAATAATATGTGTCATCAAATCTTTAAAAGTTATTTATGGCGCATTTCCACCGAAATTAATTTTGAAATAAATAAAACCGAAATAAAAAATAAGAATGAATAAAAAACATGAAAAAACAATTTGTCCTAGGAACTTTTTACCCAGGAACATTTTTCTCCCCAGACCTGTTGCTGTCTGCGTTTCCAATTTACATAGCGGTCACATGCACTCCTACATCACGGGACAGATTTGCCCAATCTTCACGGTACTTATGCCATGTTGTTCCAATTGCTTAAATTGTTTCCCTCATCTGTAAGTCGCTTTGGATAAAAGCGTCTGCTAAATGACTAAATGTAAATGTAGTAATTTATTACACAAACTGGTGCTATCACTTTCGATTTCAGTCGATTGGCTTTTCTAAATGGGCATTTCTTGGCCTCACTAGTCAAGTCAAGTCATCTTTATTTATATAGCGCTTTTTACAATTTTCATTGTTACACAATGAAAATTAATCACCAGACTGGACCACACCATGCTAATAGAAGTCTGAATATACAGTATAAGATTACTCTTAGTTCAACTTTCTGTATTTCTGCATGAAAAGGAAAGAAAAAATAATGCGATTTGACAGTGAAATATAAGTGAGAAGTGTTAGTATTGTCAGCAACTCAAACCCCGGAAAGGCTCAAACATTTCGTATATATAATCAGTTTAGATTGTATTGTTTGCAACTTCAGCTTATTTATAACATGTGAACTGAAATAAACCATTTAAGCTGTTCAGCTGTATAGTAACGGATGGTAATGTTGTTGTAGCGAGGGGGGCGTGGTCTAGCGGAGTCTGAAGAGAAAGGGATAGGAAACCGGTGGGAAATAAGTAGGTCAAAGGACGATTATAAACACCTGTCTCTTGTTTCAGTGATTGGTGGGAAGAGAATAAAGACCAACACGAGGGGAGGAGAAAGGGAGAGGAGGTGAGGTGGACGCAGTGATGCTGGCGACGGTGGTAGGAGGGAGAGGATGATCTCGGACCAGAGGTGGGAGGTAAGAACCAATCTAGCACGCTGGCCCCGGGCGGCGATCACCTCTCACCTTACCAGATCACTGACGTGGCCAAGTTGCAGGCTCGATTTGCCGATGTGTTCTCGCCTCTGCCTGGTCGGACTTCACTCATTGAGCACCATATTGAGACCACACCGGGAGTCGTAATACGTAGCCGGCCATATCGATTGCCTGAACACAAAAAAAGTGGTTCAGGAAGAATTAGGCGCCATGCTAGATATGGGAGTAATAGAGGAGTCCAATAGCGACTGGGCTAGCCCGATAGTTTTAGTTCCTAAAACCGATGGTTCGGTTCTGTGTGGACTACCGCAAGGTGAATGCTGTGTCGAAATTTGACATATCCAATGCCGCGGATTGACGAACTGCTTGATCGGCTAGGTGCGGCTCGTTTTTATTCGACATTGGATTTGACAAAAGGGTATTGGCAGATCCCCTTATCTCCTTTATCCAAAGAAAAAACAGCTTTCACTACGCCGTTTGGATTACACCAATTTGTCACTCTTCCGTTCGGCTTATTCGGAGCCCCAGCGACCTTTCAGCGTCTCATTTTACGTCCACATGCGGCATATGCCGCTGCTTACTTGGATGATATCATCATCTATAGTAATGATTGGCAGCATCATATGCAGCATCTAAATGCGGTCTTGAAGTCGCTGAGAGGAGCGGGACTCACGGCTAACCCGAAGAAGTGTGCAATTGGGCGAGTGGAGGTCAGGTATCTGGGCTTCCACTTGGGTCATGGGCAGGTGCGTCCCCAAATTGACAAGACGGCAGCAATTGCAGCCTCCCCGAGACCAAAAAGGAGGTGAGTAGGGCTGTGACGGTCGCCATGACAACCGCCACCGCCATGTCGATTGCCACTGGCAGTAGTGCACATGGCGTCACACACACTATTAACAATCATAAAATACAAAGTTTTGTACACTATTGTAATAATAAGATATAATTTGGTATAAAGCATATGCCATTTATCTGTAAAAAAATTATTAAGACTATAAAACTAATTCGCAAATTAGATTGGAAGGTGGGTGTTAGCGCCCCAAAATCCAGTTTGTTCTGCTTTCAGCAAATTAGCTTCATGTTTAGCGATGGACCTTGTTGGGAAACCAAATACTACATCGCCGATCTGGGAGCATTTTGGATTTGTGCCAAACGAGAGAGGTGAACCAATAAACTTGGATGAAGCCATATGTCGACTTTGTGGAAAAAAAAAAGTGTTAAATGGGCGAACACTTCAAATCTCAAGAGCCATCTCCAGTCATGTAACCCATCCGCGTTTGCACAAGTGTCTTCAAGTTCCCGTGATCGCAAATGGCCAGCTGGTCAGGTTGGTATTGGTGAGGCATTTTTCAAACTGACCAAATACAAAAGAGACAGCGACAAATGGAAGACGCTAACAAGAAATATGGCAACATATATAGTTGTCGAAAACGTGCCACTGCGCACCGTGGAGAAGCCTGCATTCAAAGAGATGCTGCAATCCTTCGACAAGCAATACGAACCACCAAGTAAAAAATATTTGTCCAACACGGTCATCCCACAGTCATTTAATGAAACCAAGCAGACCATCATCGCTGAACTGCAAGAAAGTGATTTATTTTCCGCCACTACCGATATGTGGTCGAGCGTTAGCATGACCCCGTATATGAGTCTGACCGTCCATTTTGTAATGAAAGAGTGGAAATTGAAGAGCAGGTGCCTGCAAACTTCGTTCACCCCAGAAAGTCACACGGCTGAAAACTTATCTGAAAATCTCATCAATGCATTCCAAGGATGGGGATTGAATGAAAAAAAAATGGCATGCATCACCACAGATAACGGGGCCAATATTGTAGCCGCTGTAAGGAAATTAGAATGGCCATGGCTGAACTGTTTCGGCCATAATCTTAACCTGGCTGTCACAAATGCCATGTCAGCCGAAAAGGAGAGGACAGCCAGGGCCATGGGGTTGTGCCGAAATTTGGTGGCTGCATTTGCCCACAGTTGGCAGAAAAAGTAAAAACTTAGAGAAGAGCAAGAAGCCCTAAACCTACCAACACAAAGTTTGATACTAGTGAGTTGAAAGATTTATAGTATTGTCAATTATTTGACGAAATAGGGGGACCAATAGACCATTCATTTGAAAACCTCTTATTTAGTTGAAACACATGTTTACATTATAATAAAACAACTTTATTGGTAAATTTAAATAAATAAATATCGTAGGCCTACCACTTTTTCATCGTTTTACATTATACATATCTTTTTTCTATGTTATAAAAGTTTTATTTCATTAATTATAAAGCCAGTTTGAATGAAAACAGTGAGGGATTTAAATTAAAAGAGAAATATAAATAAATAAAAGAAATGCCAAAATTGGAAATTTAAGATAACGAAATGTTGCGATAAAAACGCTGATTGTTTTAATTTGCATGATAATATTTGTATATTCTTTTAGCCTTAGTTTTGTATTTTCTTGTTCCTTCTCTACACCAGGACTGTCCCACGCAATGGGGAAGAAAACAAAAAATGATTCAGAGGGTTTTGGAGCAAGCCAACGCAATTAAAAGAGCGCTGGATGACCGACGACATCAACACCTTAACCTGACATGGCAGGACATCGCAGTTCTTGAGTCGATAAATGCAGCACTTAAGCCAGTTGCAGAATTTACAGATGTTTTATCGAATGAGAAAGTTGTCACTGCATCATCGGTTAAACCTGTGCTGAGGCTGCTGACCAATGATGTCCTGGATCCTTTACCAGAAGATAGTGAATTAACAAAAAAACAAAGGAAAGATGATCGCTGTCTTGGATGATAAATACAAAGCAATAGAAGGGAAAAAGATCCTATCGAAAGCAACTATTTTGGATCCTAGATATAGGAATAATTTCGAGATGGAAGACATTAGAGATGAACTCATCGAAGAGATGATGCAAATTACCGAAGAGTCACTGGATGCAGGGGAAGGAACCAAAGTCGCACCTGCCATCAAGAAAATGAATCTCGGACAGCTACTTGGGAAAAGAAAAGCGAAGACGGCTGCAATTCCTATTCCAAAGAGAGTGCGTGCAGACGAAGAATTGACGCACTATTTGCAAGAGGAGGCGATTGATTCCAGCGATGACCCCCTTGTTTGGTGGCGGAACAATGAGTTAAGATTCCCTCTCTTGGCCAGGGTTGCTAAAAAGTATCTATGCATTTGCGCAACGAGCACACCGTCTGAACGCGTTTTCAGTGCGGCTGGAAACATCGTAACACCAATGAGGTCCTCCCTTAAACCGGACAAAGTCAACATGTTTGAATTGAATGAATTTAAAATCTGTGTAGAAAAGCCCAGGTAGGCTTAAGTGTTTACGTTGCATTTGTGTTTACGTTCTAAATCAGACCAACACAGATTTTCTAGCATGTGATCCAAATTGTTACAAATTTTTGCGAATTACGAATGTTTGTTTAACTTTCTTATTCAGGCTACTTTCTCGTTTAACTGTATTACTTATTTGAAATTTATTGTAGTGTTTTATAGGCTGCGTGTTCACTGACGGATCAAAGCGCTAAAATAAACACGCACGTGTTAATAGAAGTTTGAGCCTGTTACGAATTTTTGCAACAAATGTTTGTTTAATATTCAACTTCCTTATTTAGGCAAGTTTATGATTTTGCTGTATTATTTATTTGAGCCCATTAAAATTTTTTGCAACAAATGTTTATTTAAAATTTAACTTTCCTATTTAGGCAAGTTTATTATTTAGCTGTATTATTTATTTGATATTTATTTTAGTGTATTGCAGGCTGTTCGCTGACTGAAGTGCTAAAATAAACACACAAGTTTGTTAATAGAAGTTTGAGTCTCTTGAGTTTATTTTTTGTGTTTTTACCGCGCCACCGGGGGTAGTTAGTCCATTACCACCGCGGTGGTAAAAACCTACCACCGTCACAGCCCTAGAGGTGAGGCAGTTCCTGGGGCTAGCGGGATATTACAGGAGGTTCGTACCTGACTATTCAACCCTCACCAGCCCGCTGACTGACCTCACTAAAAAGGAGGCTCCAGATTCCGTCCAGTGGTCGGAGCCGTGCCAGCAGGCTTTCACCCAAGTTAAGGCTGCTCTGTGTGGTGGCCCGCTATTGCATGCTCCTAATTTTGATCTTCCCTTTCTTTTACAGACAGACGCATCGGACAGAGGACTGGTGACGGTCCTCTCCCAGGAGATAGAGGGTGAGCAACGGCCGGTGCAGTACATCAGCCCTAAGCTCTCAAGGAGGGAGACGAAGTACAGCACCATTGAGAAGGAATGTTTGGCCATCAGGTGGGCCGTCCTCACCCTCTGCTATTATCTACTGGGCAGGGAGTTTACCCTCTGTTCGGACCATGCGCCCCTCCAATGGCTCCACCGCATGAAGGATACCAACGCGCGGATCACCCGTTGGTATCTGGCCTTACAACCCTTCAAGTTTCAGGTGGTCCACAGACCAACACAAGGGGAGGAGAAAGGGAGAGGAGAGTACGGCTGGACAAAGAGAGAGTGAGCGATCGAGAGGTCTCGAGAGAAATTGTGAGACCTCGGAGAGAGGGCACGAGTGATTGTGCCAGGAGGCAGCTTTAACTATTATTTCCTTTTACTTTGTGTTTTGGATTCAATAAATCTCTTACCAGCTATGCCGACCCTGTCTCCTTCCTTACATTATCCCGAACTTATTACAGTTGTAGTGGTCCATTTTGAGCAAAAGGTCAAAAGGACGTACTGACCTTTTATATGCTAATGGTGAGTTTGCCATCTCTCGCCCACTTTCTGACAAACAATTTGTGGAGTGCCGGTGTTCCCAGGTGCCCAGAGTCTACAGGAAGAGCCCTTAGATACAAACTTTCCACCAATGGTAGCAATAAGAAGCCTTTTACCGCTTTACAGCTAATAAACAACCTGCTTGATTGTTGGGACACAATGTTCCCTTTCTGTCGGTCTCTCGACGTTGTGTCGAGCTGACAGATGGGGTTCATCCCTGAGAACCAATCGCTTCCGACTTCTTAGAAAAGGCCAATGAAATTGGCGAATGAAATTTGCATGCCAGACTCCGCCCCCGGATATCCGGGTATAAAAGGGAGACGGCGTGCCTCATTCATTCACCTTTTGTTCTTCGGAGCCTTTGCTCATGATCAACAGACTTCGCTACAATTAGCAACTACAAGACTGCCGGTTCTACAACGTGGTGCAGCGGACTGTCCCTTCCTGCGGCGACTTCCCCTGGGCGTCTCGGCGGTTCCAGAAGTGCTCAAGTTTTTTCTCTAAAAGAGCAAATTTCTCCAGTGTGGCATGTCCCGCTGTTCTCGTGGGTGCAACACACTCATCGAGGACGGGGACGGACACTATGTCTGCTTCCAGTACGCTGGGGCAGATGTTGTGGATATTGCACTGCGGGCGGTTGACGATTCAGACGTTGCGTCATGGGTGGCTGTGTTCCCACGGGACTCAGCCACCACCTCGTCTGCTTCCCGTTCTGTCACGGCAGGACTACGGCCCTGCCACCCTCTACGGCGAGCAGCGAAGGTGATATGAGGATTACTGTGAGCGCAAATCCATCAGCCACTGGCTCGCAGACGTTCGCACCTCGTCTCGCTCATCTGACCGTTCCCCATGAGACGGTCCCACCGTCTTGTTCCTCAACCACGTATCGGAAACGGTACGTGATGATGAGATGTCTGTTGCAGCATCGGAGGGTGACTTACTGGCATCAGACTCCGACGATTCCTTGAAACTCCCTCCCTCGGGGGGTCAAGCTCAGGAAGAAGCGGACGTCAAAATGTCAGCCATGCTTTCCCGGGCCGCCGGCATTGAGTTGCGGTGCACCGCACTGCCTCTCCCAATGCTCGCGGCTGGATACACGGTACCTCGGGCTTGAGAGCGGCTCCAAGCCGCACTCGCCCCCAGTGCCGTGTTCCCCCGGAAGTGCATGAGGAACTTAGTACGCCCTCGAACGCTCCCCTTTGGCGCATACACGTCAACTAGTTCCATCGCCCTTTCTTCCCTCTATGGTGGGGCAGCTAGAGGATATGTCGATGTCCTCCAGGGGCTCGACCTAGACTCCCGTCCAAAGCACGTAGGCTTTTCGGCATATGAGGTGTCGAGAGCTTACTCTGCTGCGGGCCAAGCTGTCCCCTCTCTCCATGCTATGGCCACCCTGCAGGTCCATCAGACCAATGCGCAGAGAGAGCTCAACGAGGGTAAGACCGACCCAGCGCTTATGCAGGAACGCCACGCCATCACCGACCTCGCTCTACGGGCGACCAAGGTGACCGCACGGGCCCTGGGTCGGGCGATGTCCACACTTGTGGTCCAGGAGAGACACCTCTGGCTGAACCTTGCACAGATGAGTAATGCCGAGAAAGTCCGCTTTCTCGATGCACCCATCTCGCAAGGGGGGCTGTTTGGTGATACTGTCGAGCTGCAGTTCTCGACAGTAAAGAAGCAGACAGAGGATATCAAGATATCCTCCCCCGCCGCGACTCGGCCGCCCTCTAGCCGTCGAGATCCCGTGCACAGTCTGCTTCCCAGCAGCCCTGGTCCTCTTCGACGCCTTCAGGTTTCGGCGCCCCCCGGAAGAAGACATCGAAGAGGAGACCACCACCCCGTCAGCAGCTGCGGCGGAAGCCGAAGTGGCCCTCATGGGAAGACCCCAGGGAGATCGAGAATACCTTCGGGCCCGACCCCAGCCATTCCTTCGCTGATTGGTCGATCTGGGACGGTTCCTGCCCCGTCCCAACAGCCCACTTCTAACAGTTTTCTCTCTCTCTCTGGGTGTTTATCACAGCCGCTCTCACCCTCTACACGATGGTGTTCGGCAACTCGACATTGCGTCACGGCGAGACCCAATGTCGAGGATAATCAGCAGCCTAAGCACTCTCAATCGACGGAGCATTGTGCTACATCATCGTCTGGGTATTATCACAGCCGCTCTCACCCTCTACATGACGGTGTTCGGCAACTCAACGTTGAGGCAAGACCCAATGTTGAGGATAATCGTCAGCCTATGCACTCTCAATCGATGGTGCGTTGTGCTACATCATCGCCAGGCAGGTAAAAAAGCAGAGCCAATCTCCTCTCCGCGGGCCCCCCCACCGCGAGGGATCCACACTGCCAGCTATCGAACCACCCCCCGGGAGGTCGATGAAGCAGAACGTACCCCTAGCCTCCCTGTCTCGTTCCCTGGGAGCCTGACAAGAGCTTCCCAAACCGTCATGGTGACTCGGCTACGTGGTCCAACTCCTCAGATGCCCGCCCAAGTTTCGGGCATCCTCCAAAACCTCAGGCAGAGGCAAGGATGCTCCCGTGCTTCAGGCCGAGGTCGCCACCCCTCTGGTGAGGAAGCGATCGTGCTTGTCCCTCTAGCCGAGATGTTCAACGGGTTTTACAGCCCGTACTTCATCGTCCCTAAAATGGGGGTTGCTAGATCTGTGTACCCTGAACAGGCACCTACTCAAGCTGCCATTCAGGATGCTCACATAGAAGCGCATCCTGGCATCTAACAGATGTCAAGATTGGTTCATGGCAATCGACCTGAAGGATGCTTACTTTCATGTCTCAATTCTCCCTCGTCATCGCCCGTTCCTACGGTTCGCTTTCGAGGGTCAGGCATTTTAGTACTGAGTCCTTCCTTTCGGTCTGTCCCTGCACCCACGAGTCTTCACGAAGATCGTGGAAGCCGCCCTCACTCCCCTCAGGGAGTACTAAACTATCTTGACGACTGGCTCATTTGACACACTCGCGAGACCTGTTATGTACACACAGGGACCTAGTGCTTCGGCACCTAGATCGATTGGGACCACAGGTCAACCGAGAAAAGAGCGAGCTCTCCCCTGTGCAGAGCATCCTCTTTTTTGGTATGGAACTCAACTCTGTCTCCATTACAGCGTGACTGACTACAAAAAGCGCTCAGTCAGTGTTGAACTGCCTGGAATATTTCAAGCAGTCAGCGGTCCCCCTGAAATTCAGAGGTTCCTGGGCACATGGCATCCTCGGCGGTGGTGATACCCCTCGGGTTGATGCACATGAGACCGCTCCAACACTGGCTACAGAGTCGAGTTCCCTGGAGAGCGTGGCACACTGGCAGCAGGCAGATGGTGATTACGCCTCTCTGCCGACGCACCCTAACCCCTTGGTCTTCAATGACCTTTCTACGGATCGGGGTCCCTCTCGGGCAGGTCACGAGGCGCGTCGTGGTGACGACAGACGCCTCCCTGCAGGGTTGGGGTGCCGTGTGCAATGGGCACACAGTGTCGGGGCGATGGATGGGTCCCCGCCTGCGCAGGCATATCAACTGCCTAGAGGTTACAACCTCTCGTGCAGAGAAGCACGTGCTGGTCCGGTCGGACAGCACAACTGCCATCGCGTATATCAACTGCCAGTGTGGCGTTCGCTCACGACAGCTAACACGACTCGCCTGACGCCTCCTCCTGTGGAGTCCGCAGGTGATCAGATCCCTGCGAGCCACACATATCCCAGGCGACCTGAACCTGACAGCCGATGCGCTCTCTCGTCAGTTGATGCCTCGCGGAGAGTGGCGACTCCACCCCCGCGCAGTCCAACTCATTGGGTACAGTTCGGGCGGGCTCAGGTAGGCCTGTTCGCCTCCCTGGACACCACCAATTGCCTGCTAGGGTACTCCCATCTGAGGCCCCCCTCGGCACGGATGCTCTAGCGCACAGCTGGCCGTGGGACAAGCAGAAGTACGCCTTCCACACTCCCCTTCCACACTGAACGTGTATGTAAGCCGCTATTGCCGCTCATCACGACCCAGTTGCTGGTAAGTCTCTAGGAAAGCACAACCTGATCAATTGGTTCCTAAGGGGTGCGGGAAGGCACTGCCTCACCCGCGCTCCGTACCCTCTTGCGACCTTGATGCGGTCCTGGAGCCCCTCGGAGATGCCGCTCTTTCTCACCTCATGATGAAGACGGCTCTCCGGATGGTGCTCAAGAGGGTAGCGGACCTAAAAGCATTCTCCGTGTCCACAGATTGCCTAGAACTCGGGCCCGGTGATTCTCACGCTATCCTGAGACCCCGGCCCGGCTACGTGCCCAAAGTTCCCACCACTCACCTTACACCAGGTGGTGAAGTCTTACAGGCGCTCCCCACCGGGGAGAAAGACCCAACCCCATCCGTGTTGTGTCCAGTACACGCATTTGCTTGGACCGCACGCAGAGCCACAGGAGCTCTGAGCAGCTCTTTGTCAGCAGGGAGGGCTGTCTAAAACAGAGATTGGCGCACTGGATCATGGACGCCGTCACTACGACGTACCTGTCCTAAGATCGCCTGTGCCCACTGGGTGAGAGCTCTCTCCACATGGAGTACAGCCTCCTCGTGGGCACTGGCTCGAGGTGCCTCTCTGGCAGACATCTTCAGAGCTGCGGGTTGGGCTACACCCATCACCTTCGCGAGGTCCTAAAGCCTCCGCGTAAAACTGGTATCGGCTCGAGTCTTGCAGGCATCAGGCAAGACTGGCGGCTGGTAGGGTGTACGCCTATGACAGTACCTTCCCCCCTTTCTCCTAAGGGGGTCAGCGTACTAAACTAGCCTCCCTTCTTCCCCCACTGGGTGAAGAACAGGCACTTCATCCATCACTAAGCAAGCACCTCCTGTGTGCGGGCTGGGCAGAGCAGCCCTGCCCCTTAGGCCGGGTACCAACTGAGTTATCCACAACATAGCTCTAACCGGACCTAGTGCTACCGGACGTTGTAACCCCCCAGCAGGGCGGTTCCGTCTGATGTATTCTCATGATTGGTTCCCACCTTGGTAACCCATGTCCTTCCCTAGGTGGACCTCCACCTCGCGGTTAACTCCTTCAGTCCGCACATTCTTCCCATGAGTTCTCCCCCATCGGTGAGGCCATGTTGGTATCCCCACTAAACTCCTCCCTCCGGTAGGAAGTGGTCTCTGTAGTGCATTCCCCGCTTGAGGAAGTAGCGCTTACCCAGTGGCCTTACGGTACCAGACGGCTTCTCGCTGTTAGAGAAACAAGGCCGCCGCCTGTGAGGCCGAAGGCAGGGGCTTTCCCACCTTTCAAGAAAAGCTCTGGGACCTACCCACTGGTAGGTTACAATTTCGCGGTAGCACTCACGGTTGACATGCCCAGGCCAGTCACCGTCGCTTCGCTAGAGATTGTGACAGGGCACAGTGTTGTGGCGTTTTCCATAGGAACCCCATCTGTCGGCTCGACACAACGTCGAGAGACCGACAGAAAGGGAACGTCTTGGTTACGGATGTAACCTCAGTTCCCTGATGGAGGGAATGAGACGTTGTGTCCTTCTTGCCACAACACGTGTTGCCCACTGCAGCAGTCGAGAGAGGTCTCAGGCTCCTCAGAACTAAGGTGAATGAATGAGGCACGCCGTCTCCCTTTTACACCCCGATATCCGGGGGCGGAGTCCGGCATGCAAATTTCATTCGCCAATTTCATTGGCCTTTTCTAAGAAGTCGGAAGCGATTGGTTCTCAGGGACGAACCCCATCTGTCGGCTCGACACAACGTCTCGTTCCCTCCATCAGGGAACTGAGGTTACATCCGTAACCAAGACGTTTTTCTTTATACAGCATTGTAACAAAGTTCAATGTAGGGAAGGAAGGAGGCGGGAACCAGCGAACATTTAAACAATAAACTTTAATCAAAAATAAACAAACAATAACACGGAAGTAAAAGGCCGGCAGCCACCTCACGGTCGACTGCCGGCCATACAAACATAAATAAAACTTAACATTTCCGGGCCCGGTCCTCTCTCCTCGGCAGTCCCGTCGCTCGTCCTCTTATGCTCCCCTAGCTCCCCGTGAGGCATGCGGGACCGGTGCGCGTACAGCTGATACTCATTATCACTCACGCCACCGGCCCCGCCTTCCTGCCCCACAGCTCTCGTCCCTCCTTCCTCGCTACAAGCATGTATGTTTACGTTTTGTATATTGTGGTCTATTGTCAGCATGCTTGGACTTTGTTCTTTGTTTGGACTTTATACTCTGTGGTTTTGTCATCTCTCATGTCATTAATGGCGGAGGTTGCTTTTGTTCATATCTATATTGCATGTACCGGCATTGCTGTTCAAACAAAGTTAAAACTTTGCACAGTATTACATCGCATTTTGTCTATACAGAAGGTCATAAAATGTCCTGTGGCTGGATTATGGGTTTATGTTATTTTATGTTTCTAGAAAAACTGAACATATTGTAACACTTGTGAGAAAACAGATATTAAAATAAAGTGTTATAGACTATTATTATAATTATATTATCATATTTCAGATAGAGGTCGATTCACTGTGATCTCATTTTCCTTAATGTACACTGTTTAATTTCTCATTTTATTTTTTGGTGCCATAGAGGCAATAGCTTATTTAGCACACTTTATTACTAGTGCAAAGTGCCCTTGCACTAAAACAAATATTATAGCTTGAATGGTACATCAGGTTTGTAGGGAGCCAGAGAAAATGATGCCATAAAACCTGGTTGGAGTATCAGTTTATCATGATCAGGTTACTTTCATAGCAGTTAGAGGATGATAACAATCGTCTCCATATTGACGTGCACTCAGACAGTCTGATGGTCCAAAGTATATTGTAAGATGAAATAATTGTGAAGAATAATTGCTTTCATCAACAAATTAGTCCCTTTGAAACGGATATGGTCACATAAGTGGATAGCTCATTTTTACTGTAACGGGCAATCTACCTTATTACTAAATGATATATTTATAATTGTACATTATTAGAAACAATAGACTTTCTCATCTTTGGAATGTTTGTTTTTCTGCCCAAGAACAAGTTCAGAGTTTTTTCCTAAAGCCCCATTCATCACCATATCAGCTTCAGAGGTCAACGAGCCCTTCAAAAAGAAAACATATTCTTCCCTAATGATAACAGTGAGGCAATGGATGATTTGAAGTAAGAAAATCTCTATCAAAGGTTTCATTAGCTTTTCTGCATAAGGCAGCTTCATTCGTGCAAGAAGTAGAGGACATATCTAAAGCAATGGAGCGTGATGCAATCACCTGTGATGACAGACAGATGTGCTCAACTGACCTCATTGTGGAGGGATTGTTTAAGTGCTGAGAGTTATTATCTTTTGCACTTGGACTTCAAGTAGGGATTTTGTTTGTAAAAACAAAATGTCATTGATGTATATCAACGTGAGTGATCTGTGTTTATTTTAGTTTGTCTTTCGGGAGACATTTAAATATTCCATGTAGCTTGTAAAGGGCATTACTAAATGAAAAAAGTAATACAAATAACAATTAACATCAATCATGCTGTTTAAAGGTTTACATCCATAATTATGAAATTGTGGAATTAATGGATCTCAACTTAATACAAAATATGCAGAAAAGGGTTAAAAAGCTGAATCATAAAAGCAAAACATAAAAGCAGTTACACCATATTAGGAAGCAAGGGTATATGTTTTTTTATTATTTATTTATTTATGTATTTATTTTACTTTTTTTTCAAGTTTTTTATTCATTCTTATTTTTTCCTCTACAATCCACTTGACAAAATTGCACTACAGAGAAAAAATCTTAATTTAAGCATGCATATATATATATATATATATATATATATATATAATGTATGTATATGTATATTGTTTAATTTTCTACACCAAATGACTCATTCCACGGGCAATAAAGTCCTTCTAATTTTTCGAGCCCTCTAGCTGAACTTCAGATCCCTGTAACAGGATTCTGTCTGCATGCGCCTGGATAATTACTTCACTGTGAAACCCAGCGGTCACATGAGGGGAGAACCGCCTTTGATCTTCTGTGTGTGTATTGGGGTCAATTGGCATCGCACTTCCACAATTCTGCACAAATGCCAAGCGGCAAAGCTGGTGAGCACACAGCAATTCAGCCTTTTGCTTTTAATAAAGCTGTCAACGATGACACAGCCAGGCGGGTTCTAAGTGTGCGCGCGCACCACCTTTCTCTCTCTCTTGCTGAGATCTGGATGGCGAGGATTATGGAGATGAGGCTGAGCATTGTTATAGTCTGAGAATCACTGTTTTTTGAGCACTTTGCAGCTTTCGCTCATTTCATAAATACTTGCAATAATGATCTGAATTGTTGAAGGAAACACACCTAACAAAGATATGCTGTTCCCTCTGCCCTTTCAAGTTTTAATTGCCCCATCTCTGTCCTTTTGTGGTTAATTGTTAATGTTAAGTTCCCTCAATCTACCAAGTGTTGTAATATCTTTTGACAGTGTCATAAAAATACTGATAACACTCTGACATTGTTGATGTATTTTTTTCAAACAGTATTTTGGGCATTTACATCACTGTAAAAAATGCCAGTGAAATTAACAGTGAAATTCCATGTAAAATTCTTTGGGAAATTAACAGTTTTTTTCAACTCCACAAACACTATTACCACCTTCACTTACAGACACCACTGTCACTTTATTTCTGTTGTACGTCTACAAAAGTTCTTATTGAGAATTAACACAAGTTTACATGTTGATAAGAAAATGTGTATTTATATATACAATTATAATTGTATTTTTTGTAATTGTAAAATTAATATAAAATACTTCATACACGGCTAGAAATTTTTGCCCTGAAGTTTTAAACTGCAAAGCTGTTTACGTGCTTTTCCCGTATTTTTTACGGAATTTTACTGGCAACCACAGCTGCTAGTATTTTTCAGTTAAAACTACAGAAGATTTTTTCACAGTGACATTTTCAACTAAAAACAGAAAACTTTTTTCCGTGATTTGGAAGCTTATTTACTTGTTTAGTGGGACACAAAACAAGTAAGTTTCAAAGTGAAAGTTTTTGAATGGACTTTTTTCACAAGCCTGTGATGACACGTTTAACGGTCATCAGCATCGTAAATCATCCAAAGTTTTTTTTATATATTTTTGCATAACATTACAAAAAAATAGTTTACGTTAATGCGAGGGTGTTTCTTATACAGCGTCTATGGAACTCACGGTAACATTTGACATCAGACTCTCTCAATTTTTTCATTTTGTTGCAAGTTTTGCAAGCTATTTGAGCAAATGAGAATGCAAAAAAAGATATTTAAATATACATTAGCATACATTACATTGTTTCGGAAAGCTGCGTCCTTGTGTCCTCTTGTGGTCTCATCCACTAGAGCAGTGGTCACCAACCCTGCTCCTGGAGATCGACCGTCCTGAAGATTTCAGCCCCAACCCCAATCAAACACACCTGAACTATCAAATCAAGGTGTTCAGGTTTGCTTGATAATTACAGACAGGTGTGCTGAAGCAGGGTTGGAGCTGCAGTCTGCAGGACGGTCGATCTCCAGGAGCAGGGTTGGTGACCACTGCTCTAGAGGATATGGTATACGGAGGAACATTTAGTCATTTAGGAGACGCTTAATCCAAAGCGACTTATAGAGAGTTCAGGGAGCAATAAGTGATATGCTGGGGCAGTCGTGGCCTAATGGTTAGAGATTTGGACTTGTGACCAGGAGGTTGCCGGTTCGATTCCCAGGGCCGGCGGGTAACGACTGAGGTGCCCTTGAGCAAGGCACCTTACCCCTACTTGCTCCCCGGGCGCTGCAGTGATAGCTGCCCACTGCTCCGGGTGAATGTGTGTTCACGACTTGCTGTGTGTGTGTTCACTACTCTCTGCATGGTTTAAAAGCAGAAGTCACATTTTGGGTATGGGTCACCATATCTGACTAATAGGTCACTTTCACTTTAATAGGTGCTATTTGTACTTTAATACAAAGTATAGCTTCAACAAAAGCTAGACCAATACCTGTTGAGAAAAAGAGAGACGGTTAGTGTTTTATTTTTCTCGTTTGTCTGTCAAGTATTCACAGAAGAGATGGGTTTTAAGTAGTTTTTTTAATGTTGTGAGAGACGTGGTTGTCCGGACTGAGTTAAGAAGAATGTTCCACCAGGAAGGAGTTGTGAAGGAGAATGAGCGGGAAAGCGATGTACTGCCCTTATGAGAAGGCAATACAACGCTGCTGGTTTGCTGAACGCAGGGTTCTTGATGGGGTGTAGGAGGGTGTGAAAGTATGCCGGTGCAGATCCAGTGATAGTTCTGTAGGTCCCTGTAGGTCCCCCACCCTCTTGATGGAGGCGAGCGCCACAAGGAGGGCCGTCTTTATCGAGAGGTGAGAAAGAGCGGCCTCTCCCAGGGGCTTGAAGGGGGACCTCTGGAGGCCCCCCAGGACCACTTCCAGGTCCCAAGAGAGTACGGAGCGCGGGCGAGGTGGATTCAACCTTCTCGCGCCCCTAAGGAACCTAATGACCAGGTCGTGCTGTCCCAGAGACTTGCCACCAACTGGTTCGTGATGTGCGGCTACTGCGGCAACATACACTTTCAGTGTGGAGGGGGAGAGGTTTCTCTCAAGTCTCTCCTGTAGGAAGGACAGCACGTGCCTGATCGAGCATCTCTGTGGGTCCTCTCCGCGAGAGGCACACCAGGACGAGAAGAGGCACCACTTAAAGGCATACAGTATGACCGCCTAGTGGCAGGGGCCCTAGCCTGGGTGATGGTCTCCACCACAGCCGGGGGTAGCCCACTCAAGATCTCCTCATCCCGTCAAGGGGCCAGACATGGAGGTTCCAGAGGTCTGGCCTGGGATGCCACAACGTGCCCTTCCCCTGTGAAAGAAGATCCTCCATCAGGGGAATCGGCCAGGGGGAAGTTGTTGTCAGAAGCATCAGCTCTGAGAACCAAGTCCGGTTGGGCCAGTAAGGCCCAACTAGTACCACTTGATGCTCCTCTTTCCTGACCTTGCACAGGGTCTGTGCGATGAGGCTCACTGGGGGGAAGGCGTCCGTGCCGAGGGGTGCCTCGGTCAGGGAGTACCAAAGCGGACAATGGGTGGAGTCCGGGGAGGCAAACATGTCCACCTGTGCCTGGCCGAACTGCTCCCAAATGAGCTGGATTGCGCGGGGGTGGAGTCGCCACTCTCCGCGAGGCGTCGACTGACAAGAGAGCGCATCTGCTGTCTGGTTCAGGACGCCCTGGATGTGTGTGGCTCGCAGGGAGCTGATCACCTGCTGACTCCAGAGGAGGAGGCGCCGGGCGAGTCGTGTTAGCTGCCATGAGCGAATGCCACCCTGACGATTGATATACGCCACGGCAGCTGTGCTGTCCGACCGGACCAGCACGTGCCTGCCCTGCACGAGAGGTTGTAGCCTCCTCAGTGCAAGTAGCACAGCCAACAACTCTAGGTAGTTGATATGCCAACGCAGGCGGGGGCCCGTCCATCGCCCCGACACTGCGTGCCCGTTGCACACGGCACCCCAACCCTGCAGGGAGGCATCCATCGTCACTATGACGTGCCTTGACACCTGCCCTAGGGGGCCCCTGTCCGCAAAAAGGTCATGGAAGACCAGGGGGTTACGGTGCGCCGGCAGAAAGGCGTGATGACCATACGCCTGCTGCCGGTGTGCCACACTCTCCAAGGAATTCGACTCTGTAGCCAGTGCTGGAGCGGTCGCATGTGCATCAACCCGTGGGGGACCACCCCCGCCGAGGATGCCATGTAACCCAGGAGCCTCTGAAATTGTTTCAGGGGGACCGCTGATTGTCTGAAAAGCCTCAGGCAATTCAACACTGACTGGGCGCGCTGCTCTGTAGTCAGTCGCGCTGTCATGGAGACAGAGTCGAGTTCCATACCGAGAAAGAGGATGCTCTGCACAGGGGAGAGCTTGCTCTTTTCCCAGTTGACCTGTAGCCCCAACCGATCTAGGTGCCGGAGCACCAGGTCCCTGTGTGTACACAACAGATCTCGCGAGTGTGCCAAGATTAGCCAGTCGTCGAGATAGTTCAGTACCTGCACACCTCTTTCCCTGAGGGGAATGTGATCTTCGTGAAGACACGTGGAGACAGGGACAGACCAAAGGGGAGGACCCTGTACTGATATGCCCACCCCTCGAAAGTGAACCGTAGGAACGGCCGATGACGAGGGAGAATCGAGACATGAAAGTATGCGTCATTCAGGTCGATTGCCATGAATCAATCCTGACATCTGACGGATGACAGGATGCGCTTCTGCGTGATCATCCTGAACAGCAGCTTTTGTAGGTGCTTGTTCAGGACACGCAGATCTAGGATGGGGCACAGCCCCCCCCTCTTTCTTGGGGACAATGAAGTACGGATTGTAGAACCCGTTGGACATCTCGGCTGGTAGGATGGGCTCGATCGCTCCCTTCGCCAGAAGGGTGGTGACCTCGGCCCGAAGCACGGGAGCATCCTTGCCTCTGACTGAGGTAGAGAGGATGCCCCGAAACTTGGGCAGCCGTCTGGTGAACTGGATCGCGTAGCCGAGACGGATCGTCCTCCTCAGCCAACCTGATGGCCTGGGAAGCCAAAGCCAGGCTCCCATGAACCAAGACAGGGGTATTAGGGGTTCGATCTGCCTCATTTCCCCCGCAGGGGGTGGTTCGATGGCCAGCAATGCGGACCCCTAGCCGGGGGAGAGCCCCCGGGGAGGAGATCGGCTGTGCTGTTTTTCCTGCCTGGCATTTGTGCAGCTCAACGCACTGTCTGACTGAGAGTGCAGAGGGCTGGTGTTTATACTCAACATTGTGCTTCGCCATGGCGCAACGTCGAGTTGCCGTCCACTGTCGTGTCGAGAGTGGGAGCGGCTGTAACAACCCAAAGAGAGAGGAAACTCTTTTTGTGAGAAAGTGGGCGCTGGCCCCTCGTAGGAGGCCAGCAGATGGTGAGACGGGGCAGGAACCGTCCCTGTCCGATCCCGATGTCGCTGGGGTCGGGCCCGATGGTAGCTCGATCTCCCTGGGACCCCCATCAGGGCCGCTTCTTCTTCCGTGACGGCTGCTGGCGGGGTGGCGGTTTCCTCTTCGACGTCCTTTTCCGGGAGGCAGCCTGAGAAGGGAGCCCTGGAACCGGAGTCGAGGAGGACCGGGGCTGCCGGGAAGCAGATGCCGCTCGGGATCTCGAAGGCCTGGAGGCGGCCGAGTCGCGGCAGGATGTGTTTGATCGCCTCCGTCTGCTTCTTCACCGTCGAAAACTGTTGGGAGAAATCTTCGACGGTGTCACCAAACAGCCCACCCTGCGAGATGGGGGCATCTAGAAAGCGAAATTTCTCAGAGTCCCTCATCTGCGCAAGGTTTATCCAGAGGTGCCTCTACTGGACCACCATGGTGGACATCGCCCGACCCAGGGCCCGTGCCGTCACCTTAGTCGCCCGTAGAGCGAGGTCAGTGGCGGTGCGGAGTTCCTGCATTGCCACTGGGTCGGTTCTACCCTCGTGGAGCTCCTTCAATGCCTTGGCCTGGTGAACTTGCAGTATGGCCATGGCATGGAGGGAGGAGGCAGCCTGTCCCGCAGCAGTGTAAGCCTTCGACACCAGGGATGCCGAAAACTTACATGCCTTGGAAGGGAGTCTAGGCCGAGCCCTTCAGGTGGCCGCAGTCTGCAGGCACAGGTGCACCGCGACAGCACGCTCCACCTGGGGAAGCTCGACATATCCTCTGGCTGCCCCACCATCGAGGGAGGTAAGGGCGACAGAGCCGGTCTGACGGGAACGGGCCATGAGGGGGGCGTTCCACGTCTTACTGTGCTCCTCATGCACCTCCGGGAAGAACGGGACCGGGGCCGGGGTACCACGTATCCAGCCGCGAGCGCTGGAGAGGAGGCAGTGTGGTACACTGCAACCCAATGCTCGCGGCGGCCCGGAATAGCATGGATGACATCTCGACATCCACTTCCTCCTGGGCTCGACCCCCCGAGGGAGGGAGCTCCGAGGAGTCGTCGGGGTCGGATGCCAACAGGTCGCCCTCCGATGCAGCAAGCGACATCTCATCCTCGTCACGCACTCCCGAGTACGTGACTGAGGAACAAGACGGGGTAGAACCGTCTCCTGGGGGACGATCAGACAAGCGAGATGGGGCGTGAACGGTCCGTGACCCTGCGGCTGACGGTTTAACGCTCACAGTAATCCCCATATCACCCCCGGTGCTAACCGAAGTGGACGGCAGGGCCGTAGCCTTTGCAGTCTCGGAACGGGTAGCAGGCGGGTTGGTGGCTGTGTCCATAAAGAACACAGCCACCCGTGACCGCAACGTCTGGATAGCCATCCGCCCGCAGTGCAGGCAAGACGTAGCCACAAAGCCTGCCTCAGCGTGCCGGAGACCCAAACACCTGAGGCAGACATCGTGTCCGTCCCCCTCCTCGATGAGCGCGTTGCACCCACGAGAGCAGCGGGCCATGCCACGCTGGAGAAATTTGCTCTTTGAGAAGGAAATTTGCTCTTGACACCTCCGGAACTGCCGAGACGCCCAGGTGAGAGTAGCTGCAGGAAGGGACTGTCCGCTGCACCACGTCGTAGATTCCAGCAGGAAGGTAGATCGTGAGATCGCAAGACGAAGATCCGCAGAAGATCATCAGATGCGTAGGCTCTGAAGACCAAAAGGTGAATGAATGCTGCATGCCGTGTTCCTTTTATACCCGGATGTCCTGGGCGGAGTCCGGCATGCAAATTTCATTCGCCAATTTTCATTGGCCTTTTCAAAATAATCAGAAGATGATAGGTTCTCAAGTCAAACCCCATCTGTCGGCTTGACACAACGTCGAGAGACTGACAGAAAGGGAACCATTGTTGCCTAGACTATGGAATTCCAAACCTGACTTAATAAAAATAAATAAATACAAAAAAGCAAAAATAAATGAGTATTTATACTTTTATTTCCTTATTTAAGTGTAATTATATATTTTTTCACGTTCATTTATTTTTTCATTTATTTATTTATACATTTATTTGTTTCCACATTTATTCATGTATATATGTATTTATTCCTACATTTATTTATTTTCGCATTTATTTATTTCTACATTTATTTATTTATGTATTTCTTTGTCTGTATGCTAATGAGTGGGGGGGGGGGGGTGTTTCACCTCAGACATTAGCAATCGATCTCAGCGCGGGGGTGCTGAAGCTTTAAAGCCACAGGGACACCTTGTGGTGTAACCAAACGAAACGAGGTTGACGAAGTTGCATAGAGAAGGCAATCTAGTCATTTAATATCACCCTAACTATGTGTAGGCTTGAAATATTTCACTCTATGTGTAATGAATCTATGTAATATATGGGTTTCACTTTCTGAAATGAGTGACAAAAATTTTGACCTTTTTCATGACATTCTATTTTTTTTAGATGTACCTGTAGGCTACCTAACGGTGCTGTTTGAATGGGCATGATGTGCACGTATCGATGGCGTGAGATGTGTGTCTCACTGCGTTTACATGAGCATGCACTTTTGGTTTGATCCCTAAATGATGACTTTTCATTAAACTCTTTGTATCTAAGAGCAGCATCTATGAAATATGCGTTATAATTTAAGCATTCAAAATGTCACTTGTTATGCATTGCAAAGTTAGGAAACGCGAATGTAAACTGTATTTGCGGACGCGTTTTAAACGCACTGATCACAATGCTTGCGTAGACTTCAGTGAAATGCGCTGGTTTCTCTCGGCGTTCTGAGCTGGTTTGTGCGAGTCTCATCGACAAACAACTCAAGCTCTTATCAGCTCCATCCAGCGCATTTACATTAAATGTCATTACTAGTGGATAATTTCACGTGCTTCCATGTCCAAGTGTATTCTTCCAAGTGTCTCATAGCAGACCTGTTGTTGTGCAGTTTCTGTTCATGTGTGCAAAGACATTTTAGAAATCTCGACCGGTTAATGTTTTACGGTAATGTCCCTAATAAAGAGTATGTAGGCTATGTGTGGTAACCCTATCTACACACAGTTAGGGTGATATTAAATGACTAGATTGCCTTCTCTATGCAACGTCGTCAACCTCGTTTCGTTTGGTCACACCACAAGGTGTCCCTGTGGCTTTAAAGCTTCAGCACCGCCGCTCTGAGATCGATTGCTAATGTCTGAGGTGAAACACGCCCCCACTCATTAGCATACAGACAAAGAAATACATAAATAAATAAATGTAGAAATAAATAAATGTGAAAATAAATAAATGTAGGAATAAATACATATATACATGAATATATGTGGAAATAAATAAAAGTGGAAATAAATAAATGTATAAATAAATAAATGAAAAAATAAATAAACGTGAAAAAATATATAATTACACTTAAATAAGGAAATAAACGTATAAATACTCATTCATTTTTGCTTTTTTACATTTCTTCATGGATTTATTTTTGTATTTATTTTTTATTAAGTCAGGTTTAGAATTCCATACTAGACGACGCTGTGATTATGAACTGGCACGAACATAAAAATACATCTCTTCTTTGCATTTAAGTATTTATGCATTATTTCATATGTTATGTTTACTGTATACTTACATCTATTAATTAGGTGAAGCATATTTTATTTCATTTTATTAAGGCAGTGGAGCATCACTAAACTCCGCCCTCTCACGGTGAGCTGTGGGTAAAATCAGCCGTTAAGTGTCCATGGATTCACACTCAAATTTTCACCAGAAAGAGTAGACCATCCGGGTACTTTGAGAATAAGCATTTCTGAATATCAATCAAATATCACATTTGGCCTATAAATAATTATTTCATTTAAATGTACCATTTTTTAAAGTCATAGTTTGTTTTGCCTTTTTTTGTTATTTTCTATTCATTTTCACCCTGTTGTTTACTCAACTCAACTCAACTCAACTTTATTTATATAGCGCTTTTACAATTTTCATTGTTACAAAGCAGCTGCACATGAGACACATTGACTACAAGCAAAACAATCAAAGTTGTACCTGCAAAAACAAGAAAAGGTTGAAAACACAGAAGACAGACACACCCACACACAAAACACTCCACACACACAACACGCACACGCACCAACACACACAGACACACACACACACACACACACACACACACACACACACACACGTACGTACACAGACAAGTACGCACACACACACACGCTCAGTGAGAGCACACATTTAGGATAAAGGAGAGAGAAGCACAGGTCAAATATAACAGATAATAAATTCCTATATGCAATATTAATTAAGTAAAACTTTAAGATTCTAAAGCAGCCCCCCCGGTCAGGCAGATAGTGCAAAAACAGTATGCAAACGGTGGCGAGGAACCCAAAACTCTAATCGAGAAAAAAAACCTCAGGAGAACCCAGGCCCAACCAGGGGATTCCAGTTCCCCTCTGGCAAAAGCTGCTGCCTCTGCACAAGCTCCAGAGAACTTGCACAACAAGGCTAAATAAAATAAATAAACTTAATAATAAAATAAATTATAGTTTAAGATTATCATTAATAATCTAATAGCATTTGAAATTTTGTGGTGAAGACATGTCAAGAGACCGCGTCCTTCTTTATCCAGCTCTATCATCTCAGCTCTTGTCAGGTCCCCACTTCCCATTCTCCGCTCTACCATCAGGTCAGGCCATGAACTGCATCCTGCTCGCTGTGGTAACCTTGGAACAATGAGACAAGACTGGCTGAGAGTAGAGTACTGTTCTGTACTCTTTGATGCAACAAGTACATCAGTTGTGTTTTTGGTTCCGGTTGATCTAACTAATGCAGCCTAAACCCTCTGAAGATTTATATTATGGAAGAGTAGTGTATGCAAGATTAAAAAGATGCGTCTTTAGTCTAGATTTAAACTGACAGAGTGTGTCTGCCTCCCGGACAGTGCAGGGAAGACTATTCCAAAGTTTAGGCGCTAGATAGGAAAAGGATCTACCACCTGCACTTGATTTTGAAATTCTAGGTATTACCAACTGACAGGACGCCTGAGAGCGTAATGCACGTGAAGGACTGTAATACAAAAGGAGTTCATTCAAGTACTGAGGAGCTAAACCATGTAAGGCTTTATAGGTAATAAGCAAGATTTTAAAGTTAACGCGATGCTTTATAGGTAACCAGTGCAAGGTTGACAGAACCGGGCTAATATGTTCATACTTTTTTGTACGTGTAAGAACTCGAGCTGCCGCGTTTTGGACCAATTGGAGTTTTTGTAATAAGCCTGCAGGGCAACCACCTAACAGTGCATTACAGTAATCTAGTCTTGATGTCATGAATGCATGAATTAACTTCTCTGCATCTGAGATTGACAGCATATGACGTAGTTTAGATATATTCTTAAGATGGAAAAACGCAATTTTACAGGTGTTGGCGACGTGGCTCTCAAATGACAGATTACTATCGAATAGAACGCCAAGATTCTTTGCTGACGACGAGGGTTTTATGGAACATCCGTCAATAGTTAAACAGTATTCTTGGTTGTTACTTATAGCAGTTTTCGGTCCAATAAGTAACACTTCCGTTTTGTCCGAGTTCAGTAATAAAAAGTTGTTACTCATCCAGTTTTTTATATCGACTATGCATTCCATTATTCGATGGAACTGCTGTGTTTCATGAGGCTTCGAGGAAATATAAAGTTGAGTATCATCAGCATAACAGTGAAAGCTAACTCCGTGTCGCTTTATTATATCTCCTAGAGGTAGCATGTATAATGCGAAGAGCAGAGGCCCTAAGACTGAGCCCTGTGGTACACCGTACTGGACTTGCGATTTGCGTGACACCTCATTGTTTATTGCTACAAATTGAAAACGGTCGGATAAATAAGATTTAAACCATTTCAAAGCTATTCCCTTAATGCCGACATAATTTTCGAGTCTATGTAGGAGTGTGCTGTGGTCAATGGTATCGAATGCAGCACTAAGGTCTAGCAGCACCAATAACGAGATACAACCTCGGTCAGACGCCAATAGCAGATCATTTGTAACTCTGATCAAAGCAGTCTCTGTACTGTGACATGCTCTAAATCCAGACTGGAATTCTTCATTGATGTCATTCCTTTGGAGGAAGGAGCATAATTGAGTTGAAACTACTTTTTCCAGAACTTTAGATATGAAAGGTAGATTCGATATAGGCCTGTAGTTCCTTAGTTCTCTAGGGTCGAGTTGGGGTTTTTTGACAAGGGGCCTTATAACAGCCACCTTATATGCTTTAGGCACATGTCCTAATGTCAGAGATGAGTTAATAATACCAAGAAGAGGATCTATAATTTCTGGGAGCATCTCTTTCAGTAGATTTGTAGGTATAGGGTCTAGTATGCATGTTGTTGATTTAGATGATCTAATAATTTTAGACAGCTCATCTTGATCTACGGTATAAAATAATTGCATTTTCTCCTTAAGGGCGCTGTAGTTAGTTTGTTCAGCGGGTTTCACTTCTGATTGCATTGTTATAATTTTTTCTCTAATATCTTGGATTTTATATGTGAAGTAGTTCATAAATTCATCACTGCTATGCTGATATACAGGATCAGAAGTCACTGACGATTTATTTTTTGTTAATTTAGCCACCGTGTTAAATAAAAACCTAGGGTTGTGCTGGTTTTCTTCTATTAGTGATGAAAAGTAGGCGGATCTAGAAGTTTTTAGGGCTTTCCTGTATTTTCGAATACTATCCTTCCATGCTGTACGAAATACCTCTAATTTAGTTTTCTTAAAGTTGCGCTCCATTTTTCGGGCCGCTTTCTTTAGAGCCTGAGTGTGTTCATTATACCACGGTGTGGGGCTGCCATTTTTAATCTTCTTTAAACGTAGTGGAGCAACTTTGTCTAGCGTTACCGAGAAGGTGGAATTAAAATTTTCAGTGGTAATGTCAAGATCTTCAACGTTATTTCTCATGATTTGAGACAATTCGGGCAGATTATCGAGAAACGCATCTTTGGTAGTTGAAGTTATTGTTCTACCATATTTGTAACAATGAGTTTTATTTGCAGCCGTAGGCCAGTGAAGCAAACATAATACCAGATAATGATCCGAAATGTCTTCACTCTGCTGAAGGATTTTAACGTCGTCCACATTTATACCGTAAGACAGTATTAAATCTAAAGTATGATTACGAAGGTGAGTGGGTCCTGACACATGTTGACTAATGCCCATGGAGTTAAGAGTGTCTTTGAAAGCCATTCCTAAGGCATCTGTAACGTTATCTACGTGGATGTTAAAGTCACCAACGACAAGGAGTCTATCTGCGGCCAGTACTAGTTCTGATAAGAACCCACCAAATTCTTTAATAAAATCTGTGTGGTGCCCTGGAGGCCTATATACAATAGCTAGAATCAATTTAAAAAGTGTTTTATCTTTAGTATTAGGTGTTGAAACATGAAGAACCATGACTTCAAAAGAATTATATTTAGAGTTCGACTTCTGGGAAATGCTAAGAGAGTTATTGTAAAGTGCTGCGACACCTCCCCCTCTGCCTTTTAGACGAGGCTCGTGTTTATAATAATAATCTTGGGGGACAGATTCATTTAAAGCAATATAATCATCTGGTTTTAGCCATGTTTCTGTCAAACAGAGCATGTCTATTTTATGATCTGTTATCATATCGTTAACAAAAAGTGCTTTATTAGAGAGAGATCTAATATTTAGCAATCCGAGTCGTAACAGTTGATTATCTGTATTTTGTTCATGTTTAGTTTGTTTAACGTTTATTAAATTACTTTCAAGAGGTTTACGCATTATTTTATGTTTGCTAATCCGGGGGACAGACACAGTCTCTATTTTGTGATGTTTGGGAGAACGGATTACTACATGTTGTACATTTTGTGTATTCTGCGACGTGAGACGGCAAGCAGACAGTTGGTTAAGCCATACTGTCTGCTCCCTGACCTGGGCCCCAGCGAGTCAAGTTTTAGCATTAGCATTAAGACTTTTTGCCATATTTCTAGACAGGATGGAAGTCCCAGCCCAGGAGGGATGGAGACCATCTCGTTTCAACAGGTCAGGTCTGCCCTCAAAACTCTTCCAGTTATTTATAAAAACTATATCATTCTGCAGGCACCACTCAGACAACCAGCCATTTAGTGATGATAATCTGCTATAAATCTCATCACCACGATAAGCATTGAGGGGGCCAGAGAATATTACAGTGTCTGACATCATGCTTGCGAGCTCACACACCTCTTTAATGTTATCTTTTGTGATCTCCGATTGACGGAGTCGAACATCATTTGTGCCGACGTGAATGACAATCTTACTGAATTTACGATTAGCCTTAGCCAGCACATTTAAATTTGACTTGATGTCAGGCGCTCTGGCTCCCGGTAAACATTGGACTATGGTGGCTGGTGCCTCTATGTTAACGTTCCGAACAATAGAATCACCGATAACTAGGGCACTTTCAGCAGGTTTCTCAGTCGGTGCGTCACTGAGCGGGGCAAACCTGTTCGAGACTGTAATCGGAACGGTCGAGTGATGTTTTGTCCTGCGACTACGCCGTCTCACAGTCACGAAGTTTCCCAGCTGCGGAGGATTTTCAACCGGAACCGAGCTGTGTGCGCTAATGTTGCTCGCATCCAAAGTGTTTTCTATCGTCGTTAAACTCTTACTATCCTCAGATAAAGATTGGATGCGAGACTCTAATTCTAAGATCTTCTCTGTCAGCCTAACTATTTCCCTGCATTTATCGCATATAAAGCCCTCGCAGCTGACAGAGAAGGCTAAGCTAAACATATGACATGAGGTGCAAGTAACAATAATAGGAATAGAAGCCATAACTCACCGGATTTGAAGTGCAATTCCAACTTACCAAGGTTGCTCGATGGATCGTAGTATACTCGCTTAAAAAGAGAAACAGTTAGCACACAAGACAAACCAGAGGCAAGATGATATTCCAGAGTGTGAACAGAAAGTAAGCTAACACGCTATTGCTATGCTAACGGCGTTAAGTTAGCTATCACATTTGGTTTAGACTCTTCCAAGTAAATAACAGGAACAGGGTTATTGAGATATCAGGATAAGTTAGCAACGACAATAATAATTAATGATAATAAAATACACTAATATTAGAGCGAAGTGGTAAGCGCACTGATACAAACAAGCTGCCGGCAGCGATGCAGGAAACAGGAAGCAGGATTTCCTCTGGAAATACATCTTGCACACCAAGAAAATGCAAATTCACCAAACATTTACAAGACAACAATGTAGTAGAACTTTTTTGTCTGTGTTTTCAAAAGGTTTCACATACACTTGACAATGTTGTCAAAATGATTTTCACTCACATGGATCTGAAAAAAAAAACGCTGTGCTATATATGCCAGGCCAGTAGTTGGCAATGTCACAAGAAACACTATGTGCCTGCGCACATGCCTATATCCAGGTTTAACACAACAGTGCTTTTTGAAAAGCCTTTTTCAGTGTATAAGTGTGTGATTTCAAAGATGTTAATAATGCGTCTCCACTGGACGTAGTGCAGTATGCAGTCACTAGCACAATGCGTAGGACACTTTATGATGCAATTTGCTCAACATGACTATGGCAAGGGGGGTGTGGTTCAGCGCGATCTGCGCCGAGAGGGAGAGGTGGGAGAAGAATGGTGAGTAAGCAGATCAATGGGATATTTAAAACACCTGCTTCTCATTGTAGTAATTGGTGAAGAGACGGTTAAAAGCCTGGCGCAGGAGACGGAAAGCAGAGAGAGATCGGCTGGGAAATGGAGGAGATCGAGGATCCGCTGAGACGTTGCGTCCAGGATATTTGAAAGTCATTACTGAAGAAGTTCTTGAGTGTTTATGTTATGGTGCAGCAGCACCATTAAAGATATTGTGAATAAAAGATTCTCAGTTTCCCCGCCAAGCTGACCCCGCCTCCTTTCTTCCTTTTGTATTGAACCTTGCTGCACAAGTGCAGAAACCCGGGAGAAAGGAGCCAGCCACCGCCAACATGCAGTCCACGCCAGCCACACCATTTGTGGACGTAATCAACTCCCTCGCCGGTCTTCACCAGGAGCACCATCAGGCACTGTTGGGCCTCAGAGAGGACCAAGAAAGACGATTCCAGGCCCTCGTCCAGACCCAACAGGAAGACCGCGAGGCGTTCCGGAGCTGGTTGAGCCAGGGAAGAGAAACGGGATCACCATCGGCCGCACCCCCAGCTGTCCAGATCCCGCTGCATAAGATGGGAGCCCAGGATGATCCGGAAGCATTCCTGGATTTATTCGAGAGGTCCGCGGAGTTATCCGGGGAGCAGCCAGACGTCTGGTCAGCGAGACTGATTCCCCTGTTGTCCAGAATTTGCTCCAGTATGCGGACCTCAAGAAGGCAATCCTGGAATGGGTTGGCCTGAGTCCAGAGCAGCATCGACAGCGTTTTTCCGCTCACTGGAGCTCAGGGAGTGCGGCCAACCCTATGCCTTTGCTCACCAGCTCCGGGATGCCTGCCGCAGATGGCTGATGGCCGACGGTAGCGACATCAACACCATCCTGGATAAGGTGACACTGGAACAGTTCATGGGGCGGTTACCCAGGAAGACCGCCCAATGGGTCCAGTGTCATTGACCGATGTCGCTGACCCAGGCCATCCAGCTGGCGGAGGACCAGTTGGTGGCGTGCCCAGGGGTCGGCGTACATCTACCATCTTTCTCTCTCTCTCCCCCTGTGTCCACCATCTCTCCCCCCCCAAACCTGTTCCCTTTCCCAGGACCCGAGGGAGTTTTTTGCCGCGGCCAGCCCCGAGGACTTGGACGTCGCCAGGAATGGGGTTGCCAGGAGCCGCGAGGACCCCGGTCAGAGCCGCCAGCCAGTATGGCACTGGCCCCAATGCCTCTTCCGTCCCTCCACCCTCTCCTCACCAATTTGTTGGTCTGCTTCCTGCCACTAGAGCGGCGGGGACTCGTGGGCTGGCCTGTTGGCATTGCGGGGACCCCGGCCATTTTATCGATTGCTGTCCTATGATGGAGCTCCTATGATGGAGTATGATGGTCCGGATTCTCGACAAGCTGTATCAGATACCTGTGAGTATTGGGGGGTACATATCAGGCTTTGGTGGATTCAGGCTGTAACCAAACCAAATTCAATTTGTGGCAGTAGTTACAGGCCGCATGGTTAAGGTAAGGTGTGTGCACGGGGATGTGGTGAACTACCCTTTAGTGTCGCTGACCATACAATTTCAGGGCCAAAATCATAGTGTAGAGGTGGCTGTTAACAAGCACCTCCGACATCCGCTAATCTTGGGGATGAATTGGCCAATGTTTTCGGTATTATTTGGGGCAATTGTGCACGGATGTCTCTTGGCGGAACTAAGGGCAGCGGACAGGGGCGGTCACACAGGTGGGAGAGGTTTAGCCATGACCTCTGACGTCTGACTCAGAGGAACGGAGCACTGTGGAGAAAAGGAATCTCTCCCAGTGCGATGATTTTCCTCTGGAGCAGTCTCAGGACGACTCGCTCAAACACGTGTTTGATCAGGTCTGTACAATCGACGGTCAAACCCTCCACCCTGCACAACCACTATCCTACCCGTACTTTGCCATTTTTAAAGACCGGTTGTATTGAGTGACCCAAGACACTCAGTCAAAACAGGATACAACACAGTTAGTCATACCAAAGAGCCGTCTGGAAATGCTTTTCCAGGCGGCTCATTGTAATCCGATGGCCGGAAAATTAGGACAAGCTGCAACCTTAAATCGCCTAACGACCCGATTTTTCTGGCCGGGCATTCATGAGAACGTGCGCCAGTGGTGTGCGTCTTGTCCTGAATGTCAGTTGGTAAACCCACAGGCCACCCCAAAAGCATCATTGTGCCCGCTTCCCCTCATGCAGGTCCCCTTCGAGCGAATTGGTATGGACCTGGTCGAGCCGTTAGAGCGATCCGCACGAGGGCATCGATTTGCGTTAGTCATCGTGGACTATGCAACATGATACCCTGAAGCAGTGGCGCTATGCAATATCTCTGCAAAAAGCGTTGCGGATGCCCTGTTTCGATTAATTTCTCGCGTGGGAATCCCAAAGGAGGTTCTCATGGACCAAGGCACGGCGTTCATGTCACGGACCCTCCGTGAACTGTATGGGTTATTGGGGATTAAGACGATTCGTACCAGCGTCTACCACACACAAACATATGG
This sequence comes from Triplophysa rosa, assembly GCF_024868665.1. Taxonomy (NCBI): domain Eukaryota; kingdom Metazoa; phylum Chordata; class Actinopteri; order Cypriniformes; family Nemacheilidae; genus Triplophysa; species Triplophysa rosa. The sequence continues at coordinate 4,548,737 of NC_079911.1, forward strand.
GCTGGTCGAACGTTTTAATCGTACATTGAAAATAATGATCTGGAAATTCGTTCACGAAGACGCCAAAAATTGGGATAGGTGGCTGGAACCCCTGTTATTTGTGGTTCGCGAGGTCCCCCAAGCCTCCACGGGGTTTTCCCCCTTTGAGCTCCTCTATGGCCGTCAGCCCCGTGGGGTTTTAGATGTCCTAAGCGAAGCTTGGGAGGACGGACCTTCCACGAGCAAAAAACAAATTCAGTATGTCCTGGACCTGAGAACAAATCTCCATACACTGGGGAGGATCTCGATGGAGAATTTGTTTCAGGCACAGGACAGACAAAGCCGACAGTATAACAGGGGCGCCAGGCTACGTAAATTTGCACCGGGAGAGAAAGTGCTTGTATTACTCCCAACGTCCAGTTCTAAGTTACTCGCCAAGTGGAAAGGACCCTTCGAGATCACACGGCGAATTCAGGATCTCAATTATGAGGTAGTTCGGTCGGACAGGAGCGGGGCGTATCAGATTTACCACCTCAACCTCCTTAAAAAATGGAGTGAGGCAAACACTGTGATGCTGGCGACGACAGTGAGTAGAGTGGATGATCTCGAACCAGAAGCGAACACCAAAGTTCAATAACTCGCTCTGGCCCCAGGGGGGTCACCTCTCATCCTCCCAGATCACGGATGTTGCTAAGTTGCAAGCAGAATTTGTGGATGTTTTCTCGCCCCTGCCTGGCCGCACGAATCTCATAGAGCACCACATTGAGACTAAACCGGGTGCGGTAGTGCGCAGTCGACCGTATAGGTTACCTGAACATAAGAAAATGTTGGTTCAGGAGGAATTAGAAGCTATGCTGGACATTGGGAGTAATAGAAGAGTCCAGCGGTGATTGTTTGAGCCCGATAGTCTTAGTTCCTAAAACTGATGGCTCAGTACGATTCTGCGTGGACTACCAAAAGGTGAATGCGGTGTCGAAATTCGACGCCTATCCAATGCCACGAATTGAGGAGTTACTTGATCGACTAGGTGCAGCTCGTTTTTATTCGACATTGGATTTGACGAAAGGATATTGGCAGATCCCCTTATCTCCCTTATCCAAAGAAAAAACAGCCTTTACCACGCCGTTCGGTTGCTCCGGCTACCTTTCAGCGTGTCATGGACTGCCTACTCCGGCCTCACGGTGCATATGCCGCGGCTTACTTGGATGATATCATCATATATAGTAATGACTGGCAGCGGCATATGCAACATTTGAGAGCGGTTCTGGGTTCGCTGAGAGGAGCCGGGCTGACGGCTAATCCGAATAAGTGTGCGGTTGGGCGTGTAGAGGTAAGAAGGTATCTGAGTTTCCACTTGGGTCACGGGGAGGTGCGTCCCCAAATTGACAAGACTGCCGTGATTGCGACCTCACCGAGACCCAAGACCAAAAAGGAGGTGAGGCAGTTCATGGGGCTGGCAGGATACTATAGACAGTTTGTACCCAATTATTCAGACCTCACCAGCCCGCTGACTGACCTCACTGAAAAGGGGGCGCCAGATACCATCCAATGGACGGAGCGTTGCCAGCAGGTGTTCACCCAGGTGAAGTCTGCTCTGTGTGGCGGGACGTTATTGCACTCTCCCGACTTTTCTCTTCCCTTTCTGTTGCAGACAGGGGAGTGGGGGTGGTCCTGTCCTAGGAGATGTGGAGGGTGAGGAGCGACCGGTGCTGTATATCAGTCGGAAGCTCTCAAGGAGAGAACCGAGATACAGCACCATTGAGAAGGAGTGTTTGGCGATCAGCACCATTAAAATTATTGTGAATAAAAAGAGTCTCAGTTTCCCAGCCACACCGACCCCGCCTCCTTTCTTCCTTTTGTATTGAACCTTGCTACAATGACCTATTCCGTTAATTTGATGAATGAAGCTTAAGTATTATCTGCAGAGATTTAACATTTCTTGTTTGACTCATCTGATCAGCCTGCCAGCAATGGGGTATATGCAAATGACGTCCTTCCGCTAAAATCCCTGCCAGCTCTGTTACATCCGGTGCCATAGGGAACAAGGTGTTTCGCTTCAGGATGCACATAGGATTACGATCAACAACGTGCGTCTAATTATTCAAACACTTCACCATATGTCGATAACCTAAAAGGAGAAGCACTTCAGGCTATCCGTTTCAAGGTACATCAACAAACATGAAAAAAGCAAAGTGAACTTTTGCACTTACTAGAGGCATGATCACAGAGGCACTTAACAATGCTCATCCTGTCACGATTCGGAGGACAGAACCCAAGCGCAGGTAGATAAGGGGTTAAATAATAAGGATTTTAATACAAGAAACACAAACAAAAGCCCACGATGGGGTATAAAAGTACAAACAGGATAATAACAGGACGTAAACTAACTTTCAATAAACTGACATAAACAACATTATACAAAAACTAAACTGAACACTTACTAGACTGAAAGGAACCGGAACACGAGCATGAAGCACAAGAATACAAACAAGTCAACACACGGGTAGCACATTAGTGGCACACTGAAAACAATGACCGAGCACAGGACAATGAACATGAGGGCATTTCATAGGGAGACAGATAAAGGGAAGATAACGAGGGGCAGGTGAGGAACATGAGACACGGCAGGAAAGCAATACGGGAAACAAGAGCGGTGGGGCCAATGACGAGACACAAGAGAGCACATGGCATGTCAATGGTAAACACACCATGACTTTCTCACACTAAACATAAGGGATCTGTCACGATCCTGCCACAAGACTAGAAAATCATGAACAAGAAGGCAGGACCATGACACATCCGTAGTGCTGTCTGTTCGCCGAAATTTGAACACTTCTTATTAAACACTTTTATCACTTGGTGAAAAATCCCCTTAGTGCTATGAGAGCAGAAGTGACCTAGCTGGCAGCCCTTTTAGCGTAAGTACGTCATCGTCCCGTTTGCATATACGCTCTGATGATGATATAGCTCTGAAATAATTCATTCTGATTGGTCAGTGGCAGCGTTACACTGTCTTCTATCCCCTGATAACAACAGATTACACATGACTCATCCAGGTTCTGAGAGTTATCTTGACCGATACTACAAATATTTTATTACCTGATTCATAAAAAATCAAACCTGCCATGAGAAAACAGATAGCAGTGAGGTAATAAAATATATTTTGTAACCAATTGCTAACTGATTTGCTAAGTAGCCATGTTATAAGCAGGGTAATGTACATCCAGACTGCAAAATAAACCACTTCAGAGTGATACAAAATCCTAATCACTCTTGTCTGGGTTTACTTTTCGTTAACAACTGCATGTATATATCCCTTATATAATTTTTACTCAAGAATACTAGATCATTTCTAAAATTGGTCTTATAGCCTCTATATTTTTTCTGTCTCTCTGTATGGTTGCTGCAGAGAAATGCCCTTTAGCATCCACCCACAATATACTTGCAACCACTTTGCAACTGCCTAGAGACTGCTTGGAAGCATCACCCTTGCAACCAATTAGATTTCTTAAATTATTGCATAGTAACCCCCTAGTTAACATCCTAGCAACTCAAACACCTTAGCAACTTCCTACTGAGTCATATTGAAGATCTGGGAACTTTGGCCGATTTTATTGGCCAAAGCCCGCCCAAGAGGCCATATGACCAGGCCCGGATTAAGAATTCAGGGGCCCCTGGGCACAAGTGTCTTGTAGACCCCCCCCACATACATAAACATATTCATTTTTCTAAGAATAAAAGGGCAGACTTTGTCAATGATTATACTATAAGAGTATTTTGTCCATTTGTTCAAATTTATTTGTGTAACAAGCACTTCGCGACTCACGTTCTTATGTAAGCGTGTAATGGTAAACGGCATTAACGAATATTAGTTATACTGTTACGAGTCTGTGTAAGTAAACATTTTGCAATGTATGTAAAAGCACTCTGGATTTTCTATTAACTTAGGCTAAAAATCGGTAAATTAAGGCAGTTAGACCTGATCAACATTATATCAATATAAAATTCATTATTGACGAAGACACACCAAATACATGTAAAAAAAACTCTTACCTTTTTAAGATTTTAAAGACAACCGTGAGGGTATTCTAACTTAACCTATATCTTATATTCACAACAATAAAGCCGTTCTCATTTACATCTTTTCAGTTTCTATAAAAAGCGGCGATTTTGGCTATATTCTTTCACACAGCCTCTGTCATGGTAACCATGTGCATATTTACAGACGAAATGGGTTCATGTTTACACATTCAAACAGTCGATAACAGTGACAGGTTGTTGGAAATGCTGTTTTGTACTCATTTCATTCAGGAGTCACCTGTGGAATGTGCTGCTTCTTCCTGCCGCTCAATGAGACGATCCCTGCGCGAGGAAAGAGAGACCTTGCACTCGCGGGGGACATTTTCCCACTGAAAGCTAAAGTTTATCGGAAAGTCGCTTGATTTATCGCATTGTGCTTCTGAACAAAAGCTGCTAAAGGGCTTGTAAAAGTTACTAAATCAAGAGACAGACTTGCGTACGTTAGAAACACGGTTTTGTGTGCGCACTTGCGTGTGTGCGGCCAGAGAGGCACACGGCAGAATGAATATAGCGAAAACATTTTCTCCCCCTTTCTTGGGCCCCAAGCACGCATGGGCCCCTGGGCCTGTGCCCATAATGCCCATTGGATAATCCGGCCCTGCATATGACTGACAGGTAAAGAAACCAATCATGTTTGCTTTTGTGCCCCAGTAACAGATCGGTGTACATTCACGAACGTGTCAAATGTTAACAGCAACAACAACGTTTATGAATTTATGTCGTGAACCTGGCATACTTCTAAGAATTTACCGTTTAGTCGATCGTGATGAAATCTTATTGCAACCTATGTAAACATGACAGCTTACTTCTTCGATCAGACGGCTTTGTGCTGTTTCCAGGCGTATCGTTAAAGAACGCCACGTGCATGTCTCCTGGAAATCCTGTAGAATTCAACCAATCAGATGAAGATTTCAAACTTGCTGAATTGTTTCCAAGAAAGTGTGCCTTATGCATCAGACGTTCAGCCAACGATCCTGAGACTACTTCCTACCTAACACACATGTAACCTGCCAACCACTCTAAGCAATTACCTTGCAATGACTTACAGAGCACATGTCATGATCATACACTGTATAAAATATGGACGTAGTGTCCATGACGCCACCCGTATGTTTGTGAAGAGTAAAAATGAAGCCTAAAGTAGGCGGAGCCAGTTGTCGCCATCTTGGCCGCGCGTCACTCTCGGATAATCGTAAACGGGCAAAGAGGTGGGACGTGGTTGGCTGAAACCACTTGTCACTCAAGTGGCCATGCAACTATTTTGCAGAATTTTAAGGCTTAATATAAGTTAAACGGGCGAGTTATAAAAAAAATCACCCTCCTCACAGTTGTCATGAAGGGCAAAATTGCCTATATAGACCTAAATATTTGTTTGTACCAGGCTGTAAAGTTGGCCATTTTAACATAGAGCTCAATGAGATTCTGCTCTGTTTTGGAGCCAGCCTCTAGCGACCAGTTGATGAATTGCAGTTTTAGTCACTTCCGTTTTGGTTTCATGAGAGAGACCGGAAGATTGCCCCTTGGTCATGATACAATCAAACTTCAAGATTTTTATTAAGTTGTTGTGAACGCCCTGTAAATGCTTTGTCAAATAAATATTTTGAGTTTTAGAGTCTTTCTTAATGCAAAACATTGATAACAAGCTCATCAAGAAAGTCACAAAAGTTACATTCACAAATCCGTGAGGTCCTATCAATGTTGTGTAATTAGAACGACAACAACCCCTACCCCCACCTATTCTCTCCACATAATATGTAATTCAGACTTCAAATTTGCCAGTTTCTCTTTGCAAACCAAATCAAACTCAGGGTTAAATGTCACCTACTTTGTGTCAAAGGATTAGAGTAGAATTCTCAGCATTACTGGAAAAGGTTTCGAATGTACTGGGGGGATAGGGCGTTTCTTCATGAGACTCACACATGCACATTAACAGACGGGCTTGCCATTTAAGAAAAAAAACCTCTCCCCCTCCTTTTGGACTAAGAAGATTTGTGGTTCAGACAGCTGGGCCTAGCAGTTCATGGTCCAATCCAACCCGTCCTAAGCATTAAACAGCAATCCCAGATGCATTTCTGAGTAATTATCAGTTGATACATTGCAATAATATGTAAATATCTGCTCAAATCCATGATGGATTACCTGCATAGCTCTATTTATAAATTTTAATAGGGATGAAAGACATGTTGCAGTGACATTTATGATAAAATGCATATTGGTTTCATATATAATTATTGGAAGTCAAACACAATCTTATGGTAATTCATAACTCTTTTACTTAGAACTGGTGGCTAATTTGTGAATTTATATAATCTCATTCCTACATTTCCCTATATCTGCTTTCACCCCAGTGACAGTTGTGTTTAGAGGTGGACCTTCTTGCTTTTTTTAAATTATCGTACATTTTTGTGTAATTCACATTATACCACATTATAGTTGTGTCAAAGTTCATCCAAAAATTAAAGGGGAATGTGAATGGAAACGGTTAAACTTCACAAATGACCACAAAACAAATGATTAAAATTTTATAAAATAAATCTACAGTATATGTCTCAGTGTTTGGTATACAGAATAATTAAGTTTTGTGTAAGCAGACTTTCAAACCAAACTTTATTCTATTGCTCTCAAAACTACAGTCATGTCCATTAAATCTGTCGTGTCAATCCAGCGTGTCACGTCACAACATCAAACCAATTATATTTTTCAGCAAATAATGATTGAAACCTTGAACCTTTTCTCACACAAGGCTTAACAGGACAACAGCACTCACACTGCAAATGTGCAACACTGCTTCCTAGTTTTGTTTTGTTTGTCAGCAGTCAGGGGTCTTACTATAAAATATTTTAAGACTCCATAATAGTTTACATAATACAAGAAATCTAATAGCATCAATATACAAATACTCTGACGTCAAGTGGTTAAGCTAGTGCTAGCATTGGTGTTCTATGACGTTAAAGCGACATCTCAGCTGAACCTCACCGTGGGTGGTTAAGCCTTTCACCCACAATCCAGGCTGCAAGTGGGATTTCACAAATTGCTTTTGATTTAAGGGAATGCGGGGGTTTACTTGTAAAAAAGGATCAAGTAATGCAATAATAAAATATTAAATATTTAATTTAAATACTTAATTTGCATTTGAGGTAGAAATGAAGGTCTTTCTATATGAATAAATTGCAGCTGGCAGTGGTGTCAAAGAGAAATGCAGTATAGCAGACGTCTGGTCTGTTCCTTCTCCGGTAGCAGCTCGTATGCAGCTCACACACTCACCATATGCTTGAGTTTCACAGTGTTACCTCGGGAGCCACCATAACATGCTCAAGAACCATCTTAAAAACACCCTCCCACAGATTACTCTTAATGTCTCTTTAAGACTGTATTGAGATATGGGATGACAACACAAATATATATATACACTCAAAAAAAATGTTTTTTTGATGCTGTTCAACTTGCATGAACAAATCTCTTTCATTTAACATGATTGTATAGGTTTCTAGCACAAACAAAAGAAGCTTTTGGGTTGAACATGATTCAGTCATGGACAGTGGTTGCACATGTTTGAGTAATGTTTTCTTAACATGAAATTAACATGTAGAGAGAACATGAATGAATCAAGTAAACTCAACATGAAATTAACATCGAGAGAGAACATGGGTGAAACATGTAAACTCAACATGAAATTAACATGTTAAGTGAACATGATTGAATCAAGTAAACCCAACAAGATACTCCTAAAACAGATGTCACAAAAACTCTTTAAAATGCCAACACAACAGAATACTCAACTCTAATACCCTGATAGCAAGCAACCATTAAATCAATGTTAGTTAAGTCAGCTCCTCCATTTCTCCTGTTCTCTTTCAATGCTTGTGAATGTGTTTAATGAAAGCATATGTAAAGCATAAAGAAAGCAGAGGTGTAAAGAGTACCTGAAAACCATACTTGAGTAAAAGTACAGATACCTTGCAGTGAAAATGACTCCATTACAAGTTACAAGTCACGAATTCTAAAACGACTTGAGTAAAAGTCTTAGAGTATCTGATTTTAACAGTACTTCAGTATTTTACTCATACTGAATGTAGGCTCAAAGCAGCACTAGTCCTTAACACTTAAAGGGGTCATATGGCAGAAATACGTGTTTTTCTGTTTCTTTGGCATTTTATAAGTTGCCCATGCATGTATTAGACACGTAACATTGCTAAAATTAAAGTGTCGGACCAAAAGATGCATTCTATCTAAAAGCGAATGCGAACCCAGACCTGCCTGAAACGCCTCGTGTAACCACACCCCGACGAATGTACGTCACTTCGTAACATGATTTGACTTAAGACCGTCCAAATCTAAATGCAAGTGAGGTGGGCGTACTTGTAAATCTCATTGTATCGTCACCGCTGCAGCCATGTAGTGGAGACGCTGTGTGTTTCGTTGCGAAAAGAAAGACTCTTTGTTTGCCCTGCCAAAAGATGAGACAACTAAAAATGAATGGTTATATTTTATTTACAACACTGTTCCAGAAAAGTACAATCCGAATGTTCAAGTTTGTGCAGCGCATTCACAGATGATTGCTTCATGAACCTGGGAGAGATCAAGGCCGGCAGTGCACGAAAGCTTTGGTTAAAAAGTGGGGCCATTCCAACCATTACAACTTCGCTGGCACTTCAGATTCGCAGCCTGTAAGTATATTTTTATTGTAAAAGACTTTGTTATGGACTTACGCGAGTTGAGTTTGTCGTGTGTTTGTGATCTGCAAATGCAGACACGCGCACAACGTGAAAAAAGACAACACAAGTCCTAATAATCAGTAATAATGTTCCCACTAGAGGCAACAAATGTCGTGTTTATAATGTCTTTTTATATTTAGTATTTATTTTGGGTGTATTGTCTTTGTTGAGTCGCGACGAGACGTGGCATAACACTGGTTGATCAAGAAGGGCCAAAGCGCTTGCGTTATTTATGCAGTGGTTCTCAAACTTTTTCGTTGTAAGGCCCCCTTTGTGTAGAGTGCATCGCTTCGCGGCCGATTGCGGCTGATTAAAAAATCAGCGCGTTTCAGAGAGGCGGGGCAAAGAGGAGATACAAGCATGCACGGTATTTGGAAAATACAGTGTTTTTGAACCTTAAATCGTGTATACACATTGCATTCCATCTAAAACAAATGATAATATTAGTTTTAGCCCTGTCATATGACCCCTTTAAGAGACATGTCAGTGAAAAACAAGAAACGGTTGATTTGTGAGGAGAGCAATCGCATCAAACTGAACCCCTCAAAATTGCAACAAATCAAGGTGAACACCATAGCATACGTCTATTACAAACACCCACGTCTCAGTTAAGCTCAAGCGCTAATAAGGAAATCAATATCCTTCAAATATGTCTCTTCAGTAAAACAGATAAGTAAAATAATGTTAAGTAAATCTACAAAACTCAAAGCCTTTTTGCACTGGACATGCTGGTTTTGGCCTCATCGCCGGCTGCAGTCATGTCCTCTACCCACATAAAACACCAGCGATGTCAACTACCTGATAATGCACCCGCATTCGCATAAAGAAGCCATGTTGACAAGTTTCAGTAAGGGCAAAATGCACAAGATATAGTACCTTCAATGCCCTATAAATGGCAATATTGCTTCTTCTGTAGTAGAAATAAACTGCTGCAGAAAAAGTTAGGTGCCATGCAAAATGTAATGTGTAATTGCATTAGTCATTACAAATCTAGTGGAGTAAAGAGTACATATACTTATTCAAAAATGTAGTCAAGTAGAGAGTAAAAGTTGCTGATATCTTTAATACTCAGTACAACTACAAAGTAGCCAAAAACATACTTAAGTACAGTAACTAATTACATTTACTCCAATACTTTACACCACTGAAAGAAAGTAAACCGTCACAACAGTACAGTTATAGTTGTTTGCCTTTTTTTTTTGGTGTGTTTTTAAAAAAAAGAAGCAGCATTAAATTTATAGTAATATTGATGATTGATTGATATGTTCTGGTCACAAATGCAAATTTATGGGGCAAAATACACAAAGTTTTATCGACACGTTTAAACATCAACACTCATCATACAACCCCAACAATGGTGACAATTATCAAACTAATTCAGATAAACAGATAAACTGCAATGGGAGTCATGAATGAGTTTTGAACTATATGTTACCCAGCATGCATTGCAGCATGAAGCTTTCTTTTGTTGATTGTCATACACCGATTCTTCATGTCTAATTGATTCAGATATATTTCTCCTCTGGAACATCACATAATGTTAACAATAACACAACAATCTCATGAACAACATATCAACCCCAGTAACTTTACTATGACTACACTGGATCCTGCTGGACCCTCATTGTCTTTGCCGCAACAAATGTATAACAAGACGATTTCGATAGGCAGAGAAAATCAAACATTAAAAGACGAATCAAGAGCCCAACTAAAGCAAACACTGATCAAAATAATGGTGATTTGTTCTTCTACATGTTAATTTCATGTTGAGGTTACTTGATTCATTTATGTTCTTGCTACATGTTCATTTCATGTTGAGAAAACATGACTCAAACATGTGGAACCACTGTCCATGATTGAATCGTGTTAAACCAAATAATCATTTTTTGAGTGATATATATATACTGTATATACAGTATATACACACAATACTTTTTTCTACTATGGTAATCAGTGATTATCCCAGAAATCTCAGTTCCTAATATTCTTCTAAATATCTCTCTTTGTGTTTAACAGAACAAATATTTTTTTACAGGTTCGGAACAACTTGGCGGCGAGTAAATGAAGACGGAATTTTCTTTTTTAGGTAGAGTATCCCTTTAAGCATCATGTTGGCAACTATAGTACAGACAAACATTGTTTTCAGAAAATGTGAATTTCTCATTAAGAAAATGCTCTCATTCTATCTAATGTTCTCTGTTTCATTGAAGGAAAGATTCTCATTGAAAGAAAGGATTTGCAAGCCTTCAAACTGCTTTTGTTATCATTGTTAATGAAATGACAATGAGATGATCAATCTGTGCCATTCTTTACCATGACACTGTCAAACCTTCTGAAAAGAGAAAAAATCTGGCAACGTCCAGTGGCTCAGTTTGCTTTATGTTTGCATAAAAGGGCCCAAAGGCAGTGAAATGCACAATTTGAAACTTCAGTGCTATTTGACATGCTTACAAAAGTGATGAGTATGGTAATCAAAACATAATAAACAAGTAATGCTGAATGCGATTGAATTTCACGTCAATTCTTTATGCTGTTTTTTTATTAATTTACTATGTATATGGTTTGCAAACCAAAGTTATGCTTGCTGTTTTATCTATTTATTATTTTATTTTTCACCCTCAGCAATGTCTCAAACTGTGGTCGAATTTGCCACAACACTAAAATGTGCAGTTTAAGAATAGAAATTATAAAACGTAAGACATTTCATATTAAATTCTGACGAAACCAAACAAATATGCTTTGAAAAGTATGGCAGTAATTCCCTCAATAGTGTTTACTGTATATCCTTTACTGAAGAATTTTAGAGACAACCTAAAAAATAAAATGTCATTAAAATTGTTAGAAAGTTGTAAAGTATACATGTTGTTTATAGTAAATTATAATGAACATATATTTAATAATTTTATAGTTACCAATGATCATTTGGGGTGTCTGGGAGTCATCTGACCTCTATGTCCCACAATGCACCAATGTATACTAGCCCTCAAATTGTTCCTCATCCTGTACGTTTGCCCTTTTGCCCCTCTTTTATTCCCAGGATACAATTATCAGTACAGGCAGCTCAGCAGTATCTGCCTAAAGCAAGCTGAGCGTGGTGGCATGGACCCTGCTGTTTAGGATCAGACATGATTGGTCATTACTGTAACCAAAGATTTATTCAACTCTTCTTTTATTACTCAGACACCTAATCTACATAACAATACATAGCTAGACCCACATGAAATCTCTGCATATTCAAATCAATCAATTGCAGTTTTTCGAAATATATGCTCATTGTTCACAAAATGTTCATAGGCAAGTGTTAGACAACCATTATTACTATTGATCAGACTTAGGGGTTATTAAAGTTTGGGCAATACTTTCCCTACACTGTTAATGATACAATCTTAAAAAAGTGCTTCATGATGCCATAGAATACCTTTAACATCCAAAGAACCTTTATGTTTCATGAAAAGTTATTTTGAGGAAAAAGGTTCTTCAGATTATAAAAAGGTAAGAGAGAGATCTTCTTTAAAGAACCTTTGACTAAATGGTTCTCGGTGGAACCAAAAATGGTTCTTCTATGGCATCGCTGTGAAGAACCTTTTAAGCACCCTTATTTTTAAGAGTGTACCAATATGAATGACACCTAAAACATTGCAGCATGCTAAAAAGTTACAATTGCAACCACAAATCAGCAGGTTAGCAACTGCTTAGCAACAGTCTACAAACCACCCAGAACAGCCTACTGTAGCAACCACGAAACATTGCAGCAAACACATAACAACACATAAAAACTTTGCTGAACCCAAGCACAGAAAGTGTGCAGATGTCCTGTTTGTCTAGATATAAATAAAATATCAAGCATTTCTCACGTGACCTGGACTAAACTCTTTAAATGCCTTAATCCTTTATTGACAGTGCCTTTCTGGGGTTAAGATGGTATTTGGGGATTATTTCTATTGTGTTCTGTTCTTCATTTAAGCATTTAACACAAGGCTTGTACAAAAGTTTTGTGATGTCTCATGCAACAGAGACAAGCAATAATAGATAAGTTAGCAGAGCCCATCTCATCCCCTGCTTCTGTTGACATTTGAAGACAAAGCCACTGCTGTGGTTCTTTCGTTTGTCATTTTGAAAGTCAGGATCTGAAATGGGTCTGATGGTTCCTGCTGTCTGCCGAGTTTCTCTGTCAGTGTCTGGTGAATGAGGAGCGTGGGATGTGTCGGCAGGGCACGGCACGGGAATATGTATAATCATGCAGATGAAAGAGATGCAGACACCGCCACATTTATCTTGTGGGTGGAAGCGCTGCTACGGCTTAAATTTGGATTTTAGGAATGCAGCGAAAATGAGGCTACAGGAATGAACCGATGTGAGCTGAAATTACACTTGTTCAGTGAATAAAGAACAACACATTTGGAAATATAGAAATTTGTAGTTTGTTGCTTTCATGTTTTATTTGTATAAGGCATTTACATAACTTATTATGCTGTTGTTGACACATAGACAATATCTATATACCCAATTAATATCTATAGGCCTATACCCTGTCTCACAAAAAGTGAAACAGAAGAAATCACATACATTTGAATGGATTTAATGGTTAAAATGGCAATTGTACTAGTTTAATGGAAACAATACGGGTAATGTGTTGGGTTCTATTGGTGGGATGTTATCTGGTAGATGGGAATCAATATAACACCATTAAATTATAGGCACACATATGGGTATTCTGTAAGGTTTTTAAAATAGCTGATTGTTCATAATATAATTTTATGTATTTATTTTATTTCACCAGGGCAGACATACACACACACTATACAGCTGTCATTTTGGGATATTATTCATAATCCACACCTTCATTAGTCTAGCTCAGTCTAGTGTCATGTGCAATCATTGGTCTCCTCCTCCTCATGCTGTCGGCTGTGTCGGTGGTGTCCGACAGCTTCGCTGCTCTCAAACCGGAGCGCGCTTAAACACGCAGCGCAAAGTGCGCGTCGCTTCTCTACCTTCAAATGTCAATTTTATTTCCTGCGTATCTGTTATAAGTTGCCCTCATGTCCTCTCTAACTGTCCTTGGATCGTTTCAGTACTGATGTGATTTCAGTACGTTTCTTCAGTTGACATTTCTTCAGTATGCGTGCGCGGTGGAGTTACATTCATGCCTGGATTTGCGTCTTCTGTCTCGGCGCGTTCAGGACTTTCGGCATTCCAGATAATGAAGGTAAGACATGGGGTCTGTTTGGGAAAGATTGATTGTAGCGATATGAAGGTTGACTTGACAGTCATTGGAGTCGCATAAAGAAGCAATGAAACACTATAGATAGTGGGTCTTTGCAGCAGCCACCCTTCAGAGAAGAACCCTATAGTAGCCTATCATGAACCATTTCACTGTTTGGGGTCTTAAGTTGTTGTTATTTTGAGATTTTCATTGGGTTATTGAAGTTACATCGTAGGTTCTGAAGACAAGTTGTTCTTTGGGTTTATCAAAGCACCAGTACAAATTGGGTTTGGTGTAACTTTTAAACCCCATTGTTTCTAACAAAAAAATGTAACGAAAAGATAGCACAGTGTATTATAATCTGTTCCAAAGACCCATAGATTTTGTTATAGTCTAGTTAGTGCTGTGTGTTTTATTAATTAATTAATTATTATTTGTTCATTTATTGTTGTAGAATGGCAATCTGTCTGGCACTTCAACATCAATGTTTTTTACAAAATGACATACCATATGTGACATATTTTGTAAAATGTAATGATTTTACACCAGACAGTATCTAATGGAGCAGAAGTTTCTAAACATCCGTGATAACAGTTCACCAAACATCCAGCCAGGTGGTTTTTAAACATCTCAATTCACTAATGCACATTCACTAAAAACACATAGTTCATGAACTGTACAATGGCTTAATTTTCCTCATCGATTTAAATCTGCTTATCAGACCCTGCAAAAAATCTGATGTTAATTTTATATACAGAACATCTATGAACAGGTAGTTCAGATATTAGCTTATTATGCTCAGAAAGCAGTATGCATTCAAAATGTTATGAAGCTTGACCAAGATTTATGAATTAGAACAAATTATGTGTTGTTGTTTTTTTGCATTTGTAATTTGACAATTTATTTATGTACTTCTATTTCTGCAATCCACAGAATGTCAAAATACAATGATGCGAAATTTAGAGAACAAAGGCAAAAATCAAATCACTGACTATTTACTGACTATAATGTTTTAAATATATTCTCAGAAGTTACTATAAACATCAAATAACTCTTATAATGATCTATTGCATTAGAATAAAATGACACTTGGTAAAAAGCGGGCTTCTTTTTGTAATACCTGAAAACATGTGGGAAGACGAATTTGCATTTCAGACAGAGACAAAAGAAACAGTGCCATGCATCAAAGTTCCCTAAATATGCTTTGTAGTGCGCAAAAATAACAACCTGACTAAAGGGTACTGACAATATTTTTTTATTACTGTTCTATTTCCCTGTTTACAATCATTTGTGTTAGGTATACAGTATGTATACACAGTTGTATAAAAACCTTTCAAAAAAATTGACTGTTTAACGGGCATACAAAATGATTTTATTCACTATCACCATGGGATATGTCAACACATTATTATCTGTAACTGTAATTGATGTGCTCTAATTTATCACTTGGGTGAAGTTCTCGGCCTATAGAATATGCAAATATTGTAATGAGCAGTTGAAGTCAGCATATGGACACTAGGGTGACATGTGTGGGGATGAGTTGATAGATTGCACACTGATGATGGCACAATAAAAACGGGAACAGTATGGGGGGCAGGGCGCATCGGTGCCTACACAGACTGGCATAATGGCTAGCAGATGTGAAAGGACAACTGCTCCTCGAAAATCACAATGGTCTTCCAAAATTCAAACAAACCTGTCGATTCGAAGAGCGAACATTATATTAAAAACTGCCAGACTACCAGAGCAAGGTTCTCCCAAAATACCTCAAATTAACCTTAACTTTAACCTTTGGTATTCCAATGCAAGCAGAGACAAAGCAGCATATTTTACAAAACAATCTTGGGATTTTTTTCTGTGGAAAGGTTATTCAGTACACCCATTTGTTGACTTAAAATTAAGAAACATTAATGCTATCTTTTCTCCCCCCTCCAAAGCTATGTGGTACTTGACCGACCAATAATTCAAATATCAAGATCAATGCATACTTTTTCTCCTTTAACATTTGCCTAAGTATGGACATAATATCCCCTTTGTCTTCATAACTGCACTTCTTTGTGCTAATTAGATTTATGTGATTCTCCCCAGGATATTTTTTTTCTAATTTAAGTAGGACAATGCACGTCAATGTCTGTCATTCAAACTAAACACATTTAGACCTAATTTAAAGACATTAAAGGGGCCACTGATTTTTTAAAAAAAACCGTTTTAAATATAACATGGTTGGTTTTGTTTTATTGTTTACAGATTGGTATGTTTTAAACTTGGGCTTACATAACATGTAAGATCCATAATCATCACTTCTCACTCAGCTGTCGGTCTTATTCATTGAGGTGTGAAGAGCAAATCCAATTCTGAATTAGTAAAAGTTTAAAAGTTCAGGGGCTTGTTTCAGAAAGGAAGTTTAGTGAAAACTCTGAGTATATTAACCCTGAAATGAGGGAAACTCTGGGTTTTCCGTTTCAGAATGTGAAGTATGTCCAACCCGAGAAAGCGGGGTAACTCAAGCCCGTTTCTAAAGGAGAGGTAACTTAACTACAGGACCTGTAGTTCCAACCACCCAACTTTGCGATGCTGCTTGCGATTGATTGTTGGAACAATAGTTTTGGGAAACACTTAAATTGTTGAACTATGCTGGAACGACGGAACTTGCGACCATAGTTGGCTAATGATGCTTTTGGGAAACGCACCCCTGGTCGTGAGCAGGTTTTCTTTGGTAAACCCAGAGTTTATTTCGATCTCCTCCCCCTTTTAAAGCGCAAGTGGTGTACCTCATTCATTCATTCAGTAATACAGTCATTCTGGCACACATTTTGATCACACAGAGACCATCTCAGCGACGTATATGTCATATTTGCTTTTATAGAGGCTGCGTTAATTCATTGGAATGTACTTTGATTTCAGGAGAGCAATTTAGTACCCAAGTGCATTTTGTGATTTCCCTGTGCATTTTTATTAAAACTGTACCGTTTTTCTTTACAGTGAATTAAATATATCAAAATATATCTCATCCATCCTTACATCAATAACATCAGCCACCGTACGTGTATTACATCAGAGTATAATTTTCTATGGACGATGAGAAATTACTTAATAAAGTGTATAAATAAAGTGCATGAATAAAAAATTAATAAATACAGACATACATGCAGAAATTAAGCGATAAAGGTAATAAACAAGTAATTTTGACGTGCAGCCAATCCAAATTAAATCTGCTCAGAGCAGGGTTCGAACCAGCGATCAGTCTAATTTTACACGAGAGTCTGACGCCCTACAGGTGTCCTATAAACCATGACGTCGCATTAGCGTAACTAGAGCACTCATGGCGAGTGAGAACATACAATTTTTGATTAATTTTTTGTTTATTGGTACATTTATTAATTTAAACTTAAGTCATTTTCAGAACATCAGTAAATCCACTGTATGCAGGAAAGTGTGCCTCACTCTCAAGTGCTTTCTGCCGCCATGTTGTCTTTTTTGGTGCCGTTGCCATGGTGAATCGGAATATCAGAGATCCACTGATGATGGCTTTTTATAGTCGTGGTGCACGCGCTTAACCCAGGGTAAACCTACCCAGAGTAAATTGAACTAACTCAAATCAAGCCCCGACAAAACATTGCAAAATGTCTTTTAAACAGAAACGGTGGTGCGGTTGAACACCCTGTTGTGATGACGCAAGAGTTGAACTATAGCAGCTGAGAAGGCCATTCTTAGTGTTCTTTTTGAAGAATTTTCGGAGCCTGATGAAATCGGTATAAATTCGTGTTGAATACTGCAAAATACATCTCTTCTAATATCTTCAATTGTTGTGTATACCGAGCTGCAGCGGACACATTTAAATGACTTTACTTGAATCCCATTGTGCGAGCTTGACTCTTTAATACCACGTGGGTTATATACATGTTGCTGCTGATTGGGCTGACATTCTTGACACACCCATCAAACAAGAGAAAACGTATCTCAAACCCTGTTGCACACCGTTGCAAACCATTTCCAGGACACGTGTCGTTCAACCCGGCAACCGTAGCAAAACGTTGCGCACCGGTTTAAGCTTGAACATGCCCCAGCTGTTCTGAAACCACAAACTCAAAGTTTCTAATTTCTAAGTAAACCAACACTGAGTTCAAGGTTTAACCCAGAGTTGGTTGAACCTCCTTATTGAAACGGGCCCCCGGTGAACTCACAGCCCCTTATATCTGCCTGAAAATCTATCTTTGATATTAACTGTTGATTATATTTTTTACCATCATTTTGGCTTTTTTGATGGCTTCCCAGAGTTTAGCTTTTTTTGTTGTTGTTTTTTTGAGAAAAATTATATCACCATTGTGAGGCGTCTCACACATGCTAAATGGTCTCGCCACACAACCTTTGATCACAACAATGTCAAATTAAAATTCAGTCCTGATCGGACTGTGAATGTAAAGGTCATCTAATTAGCTGTGGCGGTACCCATTCGTAAAAGGTTCCACCAGATAAAAAAAGACCCAGAGTGACCTGTCCTGTGTATCAAATACTTACGCCATAATCCAGAGAAAGACAGCATTATTTAAGAGGCATCTCACATAGAATATTTCCTTTAAAATTTAACCAAGGGCAAAGATTATACAAGTGCACTTTTCTATAATTCTTCTTATAAAGAATGTTTTTAAATGGCAGCTTAGAAAGTCAGAATGTGAGCTCAGTTGTATTTTGAAATGTGGTTATAGCATAATCTTTATAAAATATATAGTCATTTATATTCCATGAATGCACATTACATTTAAAGAACATTTGTAAAAGAAAAATGGTTTTATCTCTTTGCTACTCTTGGTCATTGATTTGTCCCCATTTTGTTCTCTCTTGCAGTGAACTTGCTGGACTCTCGCTCCGTAATTGGTGACCTGGGGTGGGTTGCCTACCCAAAGAATGGGGTGAGTTCCACATATCTTCCTTTCTCTGAGTTAAGAGCTGGCTTAGGAGAACATCTCAAGGTCTCCAATTCCCTTGATGCCAAAAGACAGATTCAAAGTGAGAAATAATAGTACATGGATAAACCATCGGACAGAGAGAGAGAGAGAGAGAGAGAGAGAGAGAGAGAGAGAGAGAGAGAGAGAGAGAGAGAGAGAGAGAGAGAGAGAGAGAGAGAGAGAGAGAGAAGAGAGAGAGAGAGAGAGAGAGAGAGAGAGAGAGAGAGAGAGAGAGAGAGAGAGAGAGAGAGAGAGAAAGAGAAAGAGAGAGAATACAACAGGTCAGAGATGAACAGTGAACAAGGGAAAGCCCCTATTTTTGTTCTAAAAGAAGCACAAAGACACACTTACAATTTCTTTGTGACCATCTGAATGTAATATACTTCCGTCGAGCCAGCTGATTGGAAAACCCAGTGAACAATGTGATGAATTTTAATGACAAATGGACAACTTCCTATATGTGGCTATTTCTTGCTTTCCATATAATACATTCAAACTATCAAAGTGAAGAAAGATGAAAACAGATGAAATGGTTTGTCAACAGGAATGAAATCTCATCTGTTTTTGACAGGCTGTCAAGGAAGTAAGTAGCTGCAAACTAGAACAAAACATGAAAATGAATACCCCAGCATTACATCAGGTTTGCCTCATTTTCAGTGGTGTCAGATTAAATTGGCATCTACTTAAACATAAGTCTATATTAACAAGCAATATAGGAGGCAACTGCTAAAACTGCTACATTTAAGTCCCCTGCTGGGTCGCCTCGTGAATTTAAAGAATCTGATTAGAACAATATATTAGCTTTATAACTGTACAAATATTATAATTTCTTCATTCTCGATAGCTGCTTGCTCTAACGGTACTTGCCCCAGCTGGTGTTTAAAGGACTTTGTTATTCTCTCGCGCGGGTTACAGTGCGCAGTTACAGCTTAATTCAGTTTCCTATTGTGAGAACGGAAAAAGAGCACTTGCATTGTGTTTACCTGCACCTGCCCTCCAATCCAACAATACAGGCCGACAATAGATCCAAAATTCTCTTGGCATGCTGGATAACACTTGTCATGGGAGACTATTATTCGTCTTTTCAGATGGAAATACAAACATCCTTTCATGATATCCTGAATATGGCACGGAATCTGGGGAGCGATAAATCAATGTCAAATACAGAAGAGGGCTATTCACGTCCCTCTCAATGGCTATTGAGATTAAGTGATTTTTGCTCTATTATTAGATGTTAAAATTACTTCAGGACGACACTTGCAGCCTAGGATTATGTCAGCAGGCCTGGGATGTTAGCCAGTATATGACATATTGAATATTGATCACATAGTTGTAATTTGAATGGAAAATCCTTACAGCTGATTTACTACAGTATATGTGGTTCAGCCATTAGTAAATAGATTTTTCTTCCTCAATTTTGTTTTAATCAAAATGTAAATAACTATTCAGTGAGAGATTGTGCAAACACAAAATTACTTAATTGTATAAGCAAAGATTAAATTGTGCTGGCATTACATGTTGTCAAGTTTTTTGAACATAGATAGAGCTGTGTTTATGCACGTGGAATCAATTATTTTTGCAAAAAAAATCATGCAGACTAATAAGTTTATTACGCATTAATACAGCTTCTTATAAATGGACTTTAGTTCAG
This sequence comes from Triplophysa rosa, assembly GCF_024868665.1. Lineage (NCBI taxonomy): Eukaryota > Metazoa > Chordata > Actinopteri > Cypriniformes > Nemacheilidae > Triplophysa > Triplophysa rosa. Next base: position 4,569,311 of record NC_079911.1, read on the forward strand.
CACAATCATGGCAATGTGTGGCAAAATCGCATCTCATTTATTTGCTTTCGCCCAGTGATGGTTGTGTTTAGTGGCGGGGTTTGGGGTGGACCTTGGGGTGTTTGTTTTTTGTAAAAATGGTACGATTCACATTGCACAGATTTATGCACAATCACCTCCTTGTGAAATAAGTGCTTTGCCCATAAGATCAGGTTGAACAGTTTTGATATCCACCAGCAGGGGGAAACTACCCCTGTATTTTTGTTAGTGGTTGTTCGAGGTGCATGTGTGTAAACACATACACATAATGAACACATAACGAACACATAATGTGTGATTATGTTAATAAAATCATTGGAGTTAGAAACATTGTTCCCACGTGAAATTGAATACAGTTATGTAATCAATGGAGCTTTTCTGGCCAAGTGTTTCTGCAGAATACAGATTTGGGCATAGGTGGGAGTAGGGGTTGGTCAATTTTGGATTGATTGTGGGAGTTAGGGAGGAAGTGCTTGTGTTCAGGAGGTTTCTGGGGGATTATGTTACAGTCTTCTCACAATTATATTAATTGAACAGAGCATCAAGAGTGGGAGGAAGGCTAAAATCAGTTTCAGAAGACTCAGTAAACCACGTCACTTACTGTACATTGTAAAACATCATCATTTTTTTTTAAATTGCTGGTATAAAACATCATTGTAACATTGTTAGTAGAGCAGTTAAAAACAAATGACAAAATAACAATTTCATTTCATTTAGAACATATTTTTGGTAACTATGGTGATGTTAGACATGTCTTTGCAATAGCCTGAGTCCTGAGTCAGTCATATTGCTCTCCATTTCAAAAGTGACCTGAGAGGCATATATAAAGCTGTAAAAAAAATGTAATTTTGTAGAATTTTATTACTTTATTTCATAGAATTTTCACTTATTTTTGAAATGCTGTAAAAATATTTCATTACAGAAATAAGAAAGTGCACAAGAAATAATGGAATACACAAGAAATAATGAGATTTGAAGAAATTGCCATATTTGTTGCCATATTTAAAGAGTAACTATTACAATGTCCTTGAAATTACATTTCATGCAGTGTGTAATGTTGCTGTGTGTGAATGTAAACAGTCTGCCAAGTTGTAAAGCCGAAAGTGAACGAATAACAAAGTTGGTTTGGGAAAAAAGGAGTCGACTCTGAATCGCGCGAACGAGTCGCCTGTCGTTCTAATTTCAGTTCCGTGTAAGATTTGCATCACTTTGTGTAATGCCCGCCTACGTTCCATTTGCGATACTGCGACACTGTACGCGGTAGACCAATCACAGCCGACTAGACCATCTGACCAGTCAGATCAGAGTAGGCTGACAGAAAGGAGGGGATAAGACTGATGAATCACCAAACGAATCGTTTGAAAGTCAGTCAAGAAGTAAGGTAATTATAACTGCCTATTATTAGAAAATGAAAGTGGTTTTACACCGTGTATGTACGATAACTTGTTGTTGGACACTCCATAAACCAAAGTAGGACCTTAAAAATCACAAAATATTTACTCTTTAAAGGTGTTTTGGTTTCAGTATCTCTAAATAAGCTTTAAATTTAGTTTTTTCTCTCACAAATCCTTTCTCTTCAGAAAACATTATTTAACTTTAAACTCTATTTTATTTGTACGTTTTTGGATTAACACACTGACAACATAAATGACACATGTAGTAATGAAATCAAGGACCCTTTCCTTGAAATGGTCACAGAGTGTAGACCCGGCAAACACTCCACATCTGTAAATTTCAAAAGATTTTGTGTCTGCTACAATCAGCAATTTGTACTGGCAGCTAGATCACAAAACACCAGCGATTATCTTTTTTGCCCCGGTTTGTTTGTTTTCAACCCTGGCTTCATGCCGCTTTAACTGCTGTCAGCGCAGGCCAGCTTTGCCAACTCAACGAAGCGATTTACAGGAGCTCAGCTAAATCTGGGCTTTGTGCAGGCCTAGGGCACCTCTGGCTCACACCGCTGTCCTGTTTCCTCTTTCTTACTGAAGGGGAAAAACACATTTATGTGATGCTCAACAAAGGAATCTCTCCATCCACCCTGAAAAGTCACATTCACTCATCCCACCACCCTCTCACGCAAATACATTTTGCCAAAATCATAGCATGAACTTGTTTTCGATTGTGCCTGTCAGTCATGTTTGGCTCCTCCCACCACACACCCAAGGCCACAACAACAGGGATGGTTTGTGGTTGGGAAATGGTGGGTAATGACGGGCTATTGCTTGAGAGGCAGTGGTCGTACTTTCTCTCTCGTTCTCTGTGGTGTAGAATCAGTAATGAGAGAAGGGAGTGCTGTGGGAGTTGGGGTTTATGGGTAAATGCATGCTTACAGCACACACTAACTCACACTGGGAGAATTGAAGGTTTTAGGGGCAGAAAGCAATGGTAAATAAGTGTGCTGGGCTATCGGAGGGAAGGATTTAAAGAGAAAAGTGAGAAAGTCAGTGGGGGACTGGATCACTGTGGGAAAAAGAGCTTGAATGATAAAAGTTCAAAGAAATGTTTATGCTGTTAATGCCTGACAACTAGTCCCAGTGGTTCTGTAACAGAAAAATAAATCATATGTTTGTTATACTATCACTGGTACTGTATACATACGGATCATATTCAGGTGCCACGGCCAAAATTAACCTATAATTTTCATAATTTAACCCAACAGTTGTGTTTGTCCATATTTGACCTGACCATGGTTTGAAACAATCCTGCGTTTTAGATTTGTAGATAAACGTTTAAAACGTCCAAGTCCACATCCAACTGTTAAATTATTAAAAATTTAAATTGATTAGAAATGATGATGACATCGATGTGGGTCATCTCAAAATACAGCCGCTGTCTTTTTAGTAAAAAAAGTAAAAAGTGTGTGTGGATTGTGGATACATAGTATCCGTGCTACTATGTCCTTGCCAGGCTGCTGGCCAGGTGTGGCACTTCAAAGTTTATCCAGATATGATTCATGTTATCAACTACACACAGCTGTGACATGAATCACATCCTTGTGCAATTTGCAATGTGTGTGTGCGTGTTTTAATAAAGGCTTTTAGTATTTTCTATTCATCTTTATCAATGTGTCAGAAATGTTGTCATCCAGCAGTGCCGGGTATTAGTACTTTTCACATGTGACGTTGGAAATCTGAACGATCCAAATATGTACTGGCTCATTTTCATTCCAGTGGTGGCTCTCTCTAAATTGCAGCATTGCCAATGCCATTTACCATATCATAGCCACACTTGCTCTCATTAGAGAAACAGAATGACAGAATCACATTTCCGGTGACACTCCTCTTGTGACGCATTGGTAAACGTCTTGGTTACGGATGTAACCTCGGTTCCCTGATGGAGGGAACGAGACGTTGTGTCGAACCGACAGAATGGGGTTTGTCTTGAGAATCTATCATCTTCTGAGTATTTAGAAAAGGCCAATGAAAATTGGCGAATGAAATTTGCATGCCGGGCTCCTCCCCGGATGTCCGGGTATAAGAGGGAAGCCGGCGTGCTCATTCATTCACCTTTGGTCTGAGGAGCCTAAAGCATCCTCCCCCGACCGCTGGGGTGGGCGGCCAGTGTTGTGGCATGAGGGACACAACGTCTCGTTCCCTCCATCAGGGAACCGAGGTTACATCCGTAACCAAGACGTTCCCTTTCTGTCGGTCTCTCGACGTTGTGTCGAACCGACAGAATGGGGTACCTATGGAAAACGCCACAGCACTGAGCCGCGTCACAATCTCTGCGGAGCGACGTTGACTGGCCTGGGCGAGTCAGACGAACACGCTAATGCGAAATTATGACCTTCCAGTGGAGAGGAAGGGGGACCCAGAGCTTTCCACAAAAAGTTGGGAAGCCCCCTAACGCCGGCCGTCACGGCGGAGGCCTAATTCTCTAAATGGCGAGAAGCCGCCCGGCACCGTACGGGCCACTGGGTAAGCATTATTCCCCCTGGGGGAAAAACGCTGCAGAGGCCACTACCTACCGTAGGGAGGAATTAGTGGAGACACCACATGGTCTCACCATCAGGGGAGAACTCATGGGAAGAAAGTGCGGACAGGAGTTAACCGCAAGGTGGGAGTCCACCTGGGGAGGTCATGGGTTGCCAAGGTGGGAACCATTCATGAGGATACATCAGACGGAACAGCCCACGGAGGGGGGGTTACCACGTCTGGAGCACTAGGTCCGGTTAGAGCTATGTGGGAGATAACTCAACTGGGGGCAGGGCTGCTCTGCCCAGCCTGTCCCCTGGAAGGGTGCTTAGTGATGGATGGAATGCCTGTTCTTTACCCGAGGGGAAAGAAGTGAGGCGGGATCGCCACTGCTCCCCCCGGAGGGGGAAGGGCTTCCGCAGGCGTACGCCCTACCGGCTGCCGGTCCCACACCTTGCCAGGATGCGGGCTGACACCGGTTCCGCGCGTAGGTAATAGAACCTCACGGAGTTGTTGGGCATAGCCCAACCCGCAGCTCCGCAGATGTCTGCCAGAGAGGCGCCCTGAGCCAGTGCCCACGAGGGGTGTGCCTCACCCCCAACGGGCAGGGGCGAAATGAGATCGGTATGCCCTAACGAGGGCATCCACGATCCAGTGCGCCAGCCTCTGTTTGGAGACAGCCCTCCTGCTGACCTCCGAAACAGACAAAGAGCTGCTCAGAGCTTCTGGGCTCTGCGTGCGGTCCAAGTAGAGGCGCCGTGCACGTACTGGACACAGCACGGAAGGTTGGGTCTTCCTCCCCGGTGGGGAGCGCCTGCAGGTTCACCACCTGGTCTCTCGGGAGAGTGGTGGGAACCTTGGGCACGTAGCCGGGGCGGGGTCTCAAGATAACGTGAGAATCCCGGCACCGAGTTCTAGGCAATCTGTGTACACGGAGGGTGCTTGTAGATCCCCTACCCTCTTGGAGGTGAGCGCCCTGCGGAAAGCCGTCTTTATCAAGACTGAGAAAGAGCGGCAACCCCGAGAGGCTCGAAGGGGGCGTGGCCTCTTGAGGCCCGCCACCTAGGTCGCAAGAGGGTACGGAGCGCGGGTAAGGTGGTCACCCTCTCGCTCCCCTTAGGATCCTAATGACCTGGTCGTGCTGTCCCAGATGCTACCCAGCACTTGGGTCATGATGAGCGGCCGTAGCGGCTACATACATTCCCAGTGTGGAGGGGGAGAGGTTACTCCCCCGTCTCTCTTGAGGACGGGACAGCTCGTACCCGACCGAGCAACTCCGCGGGTCTTCCAGCCGAGAAGAGCACCAGGACGAGAAGAGGCGCCACCTATGGGCGTATAGCCACCCAGTGGCCGAAGCCCTAGCATGCGTGGGTCACTCAGGATCTCCTCGTCCCGTCCAGACATGGAGACCAGGTTTTGCCTGGGATGCCGTAACGTGCCCCTTCCCCTGGGGAAGCTGTCCGCCAGGGGGAGCGGCCAGGGGGGAGTTGTTGTCAGAGCCTCAGCTCCGAGAACCAAGTCCTGGTTAGGCCAAAGGGGCGTAACTAGTACCACTTGATGCTCCTCTTCCCTGGCCTTGCACAGGACCTGTGCAATGAGGTTCACTGGGGGGAAGCGTACTTCCGCTTGTCCCGCGGCCAGCTGTGCGCACGGGCATCCGTGCCGAGGGTACCTCGGACAGGGAGTACCAAAGCGGACAACGGGTGGAGTCCGGGGAGGCAACAGGACCACCTGTGCCTGGCCGAACTGCCCCCAAATGAGCCGGCTGCGCTGGGAGGGAGTCGCCACTCTCCGCGAGGCGTCGACTGACGAGAGAGCGCAACGGCTGTCTGGTTCAGGATGCCTGGGATGTGTGTGGCTCACAGGGAGCTGATCACCTGCTGACTCCAGAGGAGGAGGCGTCGGGCGAGTCATGTTAGCTGCTGTGAGTGAAAGAATACGCCACTGCAGCTGTGCTGTCCGACTGGACCAGCACGTGCTTCCCTGCACGAGAGGTAGTAGCCTCCTCAATGCAAGTAGCACAACCAACAACTCTAGGCAGTTGAATGCCAACGCAGGCGGCGCCCCGTCCACCGCCCCGACACTGCTTGCCCGTTGCACACGACACCCCAACCTTGCAGGGAGGCATCCCAAAGGGGACTCCTGTCCGCAAGAAGGTCATGGAGACCAGGGGGTTAGGATGTGTCGGCAGAAAAGCGTCTGACCATACGCCTGCTGCCGGTGTGCTACGCTCTCCAAGGAACTTGACTCTGCAGCCAGTGTTGGAGCGGTCGTATGTGCATCGACCCGAGGGGGACCACCCCCGCCGAGGATGCCATGTATCCCAGGAGCCTCATGTTACAGGGGGACCGCTGACTGTCTGATCTTCAGGCAGTTCAACACTGACCGGGCGCGCTAGTCAGTCGCGCTGCCTCTGGGAGGCCGCGAGGGTGCGGGCTTCCTCGTCGCGGGTCTCGCGCCCCCCCCCCGGGGGGAGAGCGGGGCCGCTTGTGAGGACAGAGTCGAGTTCCATACCGAGAAAGAGGATGCTCTGCACCGGGGAGAGCTTGCTCTTTTCTCAGTTGACCTGTAGCCCCACCGATCTAGGTGCCGGAGCACCAGGTCCCTGTGTGTACACAACAGATCTCGAGAGTGTGCCAAAACTTTAGCCAGTCGTCGAGATAGTTAGTACCCGCACACCTCCTTCCCTACGGGGAAGGAGGGCGGCTTCCACGACCTTCGTAAAGACAGTCCGAAGGGGAGGACCCTGTACTGATATGCCCGTCCCTCGAACGCAAACCGTCGGAACGGCCGATGTCGAGGGAGGATCAAGACATGAAAGTACACGTCCTACAGGTCGATTGCCATGAACCAGTCCTGACGCCTGACGGACGCCAGGATGCGCTTCTGCGTGACCATCCTGAAAGGCAGCTTGTGTAGGTGCCTGTTCAGAACACGCAGATCCAAGATAGGGCGCAACCCTCCGCCTTTCTTGGGGACAATGAAGTACGGGCTGTAGAACCCGCTGAACATCTCGGCCGGTGGGACGGGCTCGATCGCTCCCTTCACCAGAAGGGAGGCGACCTCCGCCCGAAGTACGGGGGCATCCCTGCCTCTGACTGAGGTAAAAAGGACGCCCCGGAACTTGGGCGGACGTGTAGCGAACTGAATCACGTAGCTGAGACGGATCGTCTTCCTCAGCCAGCCTGACAGTCTGGGAAGCTGAGACCAGGCTCCCAGAACTGTGACAGGGGGACTAGAGGTTTGATCTGCTTCATCGCCCCCGCGGAGGGTGGTTCGATGGCTAGCAGTACGGATTCCTTGCCGGGAGAGGACCCCCGGGAAGGAGATCGGCTCTGCTGTTTTTCCTGCCTGGCGATTGTCCGGCTCGACGCACTGTCTGTCTGAGAGTGCTGAAGGCTGGTGTTTATACTCAACATTGCGCTTCGCCATGACGCAACGTCGAGTTTGCCGTTCACCGTCGTGCAGAGGGTGAGAGCACCTGTGGTAACCCAGAGAGAGAGGAAACTCTCCTTTTTGAGAGTAAGTGGGCGCCAGCCCCCCGGAGGGGGCCAGCAGATGGAGAGACGGGGCAGGATCCATCCCTATCCGACTTCCCAGCGATGTGGCTGGGGTCGGGCCCAATGGTAGCCTCGATCCCCCTGAGGTGTTCCCATGACGGCCGCTGCGCCACGGCTGCTGATGGGGGGATGGTCTCCTCTTCGCTGTCTCCTCCAGGGGGGGCCGCCTGAGTGGGGGGCGCCAGAGCTGGAGGGCGTTGAAGAGGACCAGGGCTGCTGGGAAGCAGATAGTGCACGGGACTCGACGGCCGAGGCAGCCGAGTTGCGGCACGGAGGACTGCTTCTTACTGTCGAGAACCCTCCGGGGAGGCCGCGTGCGGGTCCCGCGCCTCCCCCCCAACGGGCGGGGGGTGAGCGGGGCCGCTGCGGCTCGACAGTAACACCAACCAGCCCCCCCTTGCGAGACGGGTACGTCGAGAAAGCGGACCTTCTCAGCGTTACTCATCTGCGCAAGGATTGGCCAGAGGAGTTTCTCATGGACCACAAGTGTGGACATCGTCCGACCCAGGGCCCGCGTGGTCACCTTGGTCGCCCGTAGAGCGAGGTCGGTGGCGGCGCGGAGTTCCTGCATAAGCGCTGGGTCGGTCTTACCGTCGTGGAGCTCTCTCAACGCCCTGGCCTGGCAGGAGCCATAGCGTGGAGAGAGGAGGCAGCTTGGTCCGCCGCAATGTAAGCTCTCAACACCAGAGATGCCGAGACACTACATGCTTTGGACGGGAGTCTAGGTCGAGCCCCCCCAGGTGGCCGCCACCTACGGGCACGAGTGCACCGCGGAGACATACTCCACCTGGGGGACACCGACGTATCCTCCAGCTGTCTCAACCTCGAGGGAAGAGAGGGTGACAGAACTTTTTTTGACGTGAAACGTGCCGGGAAGGGGCATTCCAGGTCTTACAAAGTTCCTCATGCACCTCCGGTAAACACGGCACTGGGGGCGGGCGCGGCTTGGAGCCACGCTCAAACGCGAGGGGCCATGTAGCCAGCCGCGAGCGCCGGGAGAGGCTGTGCGGGCACTGCAACCCAACACTCACGGCGGCCCGGGAAAGCATGGCCGACATCTCGACATCCGCTTTTTCCTGGGCTCGACCCCCCGAGGGAGGGAGCCAGAGGAATCGTCAGAGTCGGATGGCAGTATGTCACCCCCCGATGCTGCAAGAGAAATCTCATCATCACGCATCGTGTCCGAATACGTGATTGAGGAATAAGACGGCGGACCGTCTTTTTTGGGGAACGGTCAGACGAGCGAGACGAGGTGTGAACGGTCCGTGAGCCGTGGCTGGTGGATTATCGCTCACAGTAATCCTCATATCACCCTCGCTGCTTGCCATAGCGGACGGCAGGGCCGTAGTCCTGGCCGCCACGGAACGGGAAGCAAACGAAGTGGTGGCTGAGTCCCGTGGGAACACAGCCACCTGTGACGCAACGTCTGAATCGTCACCGCCCGCATTGCGGGCAGGACGTATCCACAATGTCTGCCCCAGCGTACTGGAAGCAGGCATTGTGTCCATCCCCCTCCTCGATGAGTGTGTTGCACCCATGAGAACAGCGGGACAAGCCACGCTGGAGAAATTTGCTCTATTAGAAAAGGAAATTTGCTTGAACACCTCCGGAACTGCCGAGACGCCCAGGGGAGAGTCACTGCAGGAAGGGACCGTCCGCTGTCCACGTCGTAGATTCCAGCAGAAAGAATGATCACCCAGATCGTAGAGAAGCTCACCAGATGAGTAGGCTCTGAAGAACAAAAGGTGAATGAATGATGCCGGCTTCCCTCTTATACCCAGACATCCGGGGAGGAGCCCGGCATGCAAATTTCATTCGCCAATTTTCATTGGCCTTTTCTAAATACTCAGAAGATGATAGGTTCTCAAGACAAACCCCATTCTGTCGGTTCGACACAACGTCGAGAGACCGACAGAAAGGGAAGCTTTGTTTAAGAATTTCGTTGTGTAGCAGTTGTCTTTTAAGCCTTTTTGTTATGTCCTTGTTGCAATAACAGCTTAGAATTGTCTCATGCTATCCTTGGTCGTCTGGTCCGCTAGTCTATCGTCTGCTCACCATGCAATTTATGACAGTCACAGTATAGTCAGCACCCTACAGCCTATATCTCAGTGATTTTCTGGTGTCGTCCAATAGAAAACAACAAGATTTAATGGCATGCTTAACTGTGTGTGGTGAGAAAAGTAAATTCCTTTGTGCTGGGAAACACACAACTTTGAAATCACACATCCCCATAGTTTGCATGTAAGTGTTATACCATCTAGCTAATTTAACACATTGAAATTATTTAAGAGCCCATGCATGGTGACATCTGCGCAGAGTAATTATTGTACAACTGAAAAAAAGCAAAGTTGAACTGCACCAAAGTAAGTTTCAACAGTATCCAAACCACTCCTCAATTTTTGCCATTAGTTGGGCAAACAGTTAGTTCTGCACTAAATCAACTATTGTTTAGTTGTTGCTTGTCACGATGCTCAAAAAATATGAAGTAAAAGTTGGCAATTAATAATCAGCTTTTAAAAGGGTGTATCTAATCCATTTTTGCACCTCCACCATATGTACCCACCACATATGTCAGTTGGAAGTCTTCATATCAAATGCAAATACCCTGTCTCCTTGAAATGCTTAGTGCTGTTTCATAGCAGTTTTGAGCTTTGACATTTAAAACATGGCAAGACAGACGTTTTGATGACTCTGATCTCTAATGCACAAATTATTGCCAGCAAATCCCACACTTTGTACACCTTAAACCACTGTTTTTAGTTTCTGAACTGTGAGACTAGTCGCACACACTACATGACTCCCAGTGGTTTAGACTACAGTTCTACTGCTGTCTACACAGTTCACAATCTCTCTCATTCAGAGAGAGCATCAGGCAGAGGTAATACGAGGCCTTGGGAGGGTCTCTCTGGTCACTGACTGTGCTTTTGAAGAGCTCTGAAGGACTGTTCGGGCCCTCTGGGTGCATTCTGAGGTCTTGCTTTGTTAACTACCATGTTACAATTCTCCTGACTGCATAGATTAAAGCTGGCAGATTGTTTTTCCGATCTCTCTGCCACCTGATGTATTGTTATTGAGGATGTCTTTGGACAGCAAAACATACATCTATATTTTGTTATATACAGGCATTGTTGTGTGTGTTTAGGTGCCACCGTGTTTTTATTAAATTGTTATACTGTGTCAAAGAACAAATCTACTGAGAACATTCTCAAACCCATTCAGTTAAGTCCTCATTCTTAATGGAACTTATCCTTTAATGAAACTTGCCAGAATTATGGCATCACATAGCCTTTATATTTGCTTATACTATGGTCTTTTTGAATACTGGATTCTGATTGGCTGGAAGGTGTGCATTAAAACCCTTTAACGCACAGGTAGCTCCAGTAAATTTGATTAGATTTGAAATTTAACTGACAAAATCACTGTAATTTTCACCTGTTTGATCTCCGCTTCGCTTCGCGTCGGGTGGTTCTTGGCCTCCACGTCGTGCATTAAAACCATTTAACGCATGGCTAGCTGTGGATTATCCCTTACTTAATGCACAGTTAGCTCCAGTAAGTTTGATTACATTTGAAATTTAACTGACAAAATCACTGTAATTTTCACCTGTTTGATCTAAAATTTCACTGTAAACATCAATAAAAGATTTAACTTGGAAAATGACCATGGTATAAATTTTAATGCGCTTCGCGTCAGGTGGTTCTTGGCCTCCACGTTGTGCATTAAAACCCTTTAACTCACGGCTAGCTGTGGATTATCCCTTACTTAAACATGAATTATCTGCATGACAAGTGATATTTGTGTATAAATAAAATGATACTGTTTTAATAGAAATTTACTTTACCGAGCTTGAAAATGAAAGGGAGTTGTAAACTAACCAGCACTTACTGTTTTTTTTAAGGATGTGATAACAATTTATGAGGTCTCTCACATAACTATGATTGTTGGTTACTGCACATTTTACCACTGAATTGAAAATAAACTATGATAAAGTCATAGCCTACGCCACATTGTCTAATAGTGGCCCTAAACTATTAAATTTAGGTGTCCTTGCCAAGGCTGTCCCATTTGTCATTACATGATTCAGGATTCAAGGGATGCCCCCTTTTGAGATGCTTTGTGTTCTCTATGCACCGTTTTGCACCCGATAATCTACTGTATGTAGCATTACATTACAAAAAAAAGTGCATGACTGCAAGGGCTGAGGGTGGTATTTGCAAAAAGGTTAAGAACTGTCATTTGATCTGTATTTTTTCTCTACTTTTTGTTTTAGTGGGAAGAAATTGGAGAGGTGGATGAGAACTACGCGCCCATCCACACTTACCAAGTGTGCAAAGTGATGGAACACAACCAGAACAACTGGCTGCAGACAAACTGGATACTAACCCAAGGTGCCCAGAGAGTATTTGTGGAGCTGAAGTTCACTTTGCGGGACTGTAACAGTCTCCCGGGGGGTCTGGGCACCTGCAAGGAAACTTTTAATGTTTATTTCTATGAAACCAACAATGAGGAGACAAGGAATATTCGGGAAAGCCAATATATGAAGATCGACACCATCGCAGCTGACGAGAGTTTCACTGAGCTTGATCTTGGAGACAGAGTCATGAAATTAAACACGGAAGTTAGGGATGTTGGTCCGTTGACCAAGAAAGGCTTCTACTTGGCTTTTCAAGACCTGGGTTCGTGTATTGCTCTTGTGTCCGTTCGTGTCTTCTACAAAAAGTGTCCTTTCGTTGTCAGGAATTTGGCCCTCTTCCCAGATACCATAACTGGGGCAGATTCTTCCCAGCTTCTGGAGGTGTCAGGGACCTGCGTCAACAACTCAGTGGCTGATGAACTTCCCAGAATGCACTGCAGTGCAGAGGGGGAGTGGCTGGTGCCCATTGGGAGGTGCATGTGCCAGGCAGGCCATGAGGAAGTTAATGGCTCCTGTCAAGGTTGGTGAACATCTTCATTATTATCCAAATGCAAACGCAGCACGTGTGTGACACATCCCCTTGAACTGCCTCACTGAATGTCACAGACACTGATGAGAACCTGACCCTTTTATATGATGTGGGTAGACGGTAGCAATTCACTTTCTAGTAACTTAACGTTTAAGTTTTGTGTATTAAGACAAATCTTTATTGTGTTGTCGTTTGTATCAATTGTCCATTATGGTAGCGTTTACTGCATATTTAGGATATCTTGAGCACTCTGTAGGAAGTTAAGATACTTTCTATAGGTGGTTAGAAGCATTTCAGTGACACAGTGCTGAGAGGCGGCGTTAATCATGTGGGAAATGAAAGAAGTGTTGATAGTGTAACAGCTGTCAGAAGGCGTAAAAGCGACAGGCATGATTCATTGATGTGGACAATGACATGACAATGAACCCAGCTTGATAGCAGCCCACTTTGTGACAGATACAGCAGTGTATATTGTTTAAAATGACACAATTCACTTATATTGTAGCAAACTTACATTGACATTTAGTATGAAACCTATGTGAAATACATGCAAAATGTTTGTCTCTTAAACACAAACTGCTCAGAGGAAACATTTTAAATTTTTTGTGGGAAAGTTTGGCCTCAGTTTGTGACTTTAGGCTCAGTGTGTTCCACGAAACCAAAATAATCAAACAATGAAGGTTTGGGTTCCGTTTGTTGAAAAGCATTTTTAAACTTTAGTTATTAGTCGCATCGAAAGTCGTTTAGACATTGTTTTTCTCTATAGACGATTTTGCAAAACCTAAAACAACACTGGTCCAGAAGCACTTCCTGTCTATAAACATAAGAATTGAAAATACACTGAAATACAGTTTAAATCCTTAGCATTGGTAACATCTTCTCAGTTGCGTACCAAGTTGTTTTTATATTTTAGTGATGTGTTGCAGATAAAGTAAAAACTAAGGCTACATCTTTCTGATGAGAACTTTTTTGAAATTTTTTTGACAATTAGGGTCACTTTTGTTGAGATTGTAGGCACTTTTTGGAGGTTGTTGACCCTTTTTAGTTGGTTAGGGAGACCACCTGGCTGACTTTAAACAGCCATTCAGCTTGGCCAGATTGTGAGACCAGTCAGACCACATTAAACCAACTCACCAGTTCCAGCTAAAATTGAAAACTTTTATGTTGGCTGTTTATTTACAGCATTTTGGGGGCTTAAAATGCAGTTTTTTTATTGAGTATACTTTTGGAAAAAGTATACTGTTATCATATTTATATAGACTACAAAAAAACCCAGTGACATCACTTAATAAAAAAAAAACTTCCATTCCATATCCATTACGTGTTCAGAGTTTGTTTCTTTACAAATTGATATCACCAACTCCTGATTTGGCATGCATAATACAGTCATTTCAGTCATTTTCATTGATACATGTGAACTGAGATGAGTTTGACAGTTTTTTCATGTAAACATAGTCTAAATCCAACAAACGACTTTAGGCTGGTGATTTTTTTAGATAATGTCAAAAGTTAACTTCATCTTAGTCAGCTCTTTTCCCTGTGTGTGGAACAATGCATTTGACTTACCCTGCAACCTTGTGTTCTTCACAAGTACTTGCTAAATCTTAACTTTCTGTTTAGTTTTTTTCGTTCCCAGCATAGCAAAGTGTGTAAATGCCTCCTTCATGCATCCTTTATTCTGCCAGTCAGTCTTTGACTGTCAACAATATTAAAGGGCACGTATTTTGCAAAATTCACGTTTATAATGTGTTAAAACATTAATACGTGTCCACAGTGTCTGTAAACAAGCAGTCTAAACAGTTAAAAATGTGCTCACTCCTTTTTTAACAATTTGCGTAATTCAAAAACCCTGCTGGTAAAATCAAAGATTTGAATTCTGCCGTTAATGTCGTCACTCAACGGCAAAGCCCACCCAGCAGTGGTGACGATCCGCTCTATTTGCTTAGACACAGCCCCATGTGGGAAGTACAACAGTCGCCATCATTAGATCGTCACTGGAGCTAAACAATGTCTGCGCCACGGAGGCACTACAGTTGTTCTGTATTAGGATGTACCGACCAGCATAACTGTCTCCAATAGACTCCCGCAAGCTGAGTTACAGAGAACAGCATGGTTAAATTTCATTTATGAACGCAATGTCCCACTGAGAATCGGTAAAGTATTTCACGTTTCCGCCAATCATTTCACGCCGGACTGCTTCACGAATGAGGGCCAGTACAATGCGGGACTTTCAACGAGGTTGCTACTGAAACCGGGAGCAATACCAACACTTCGTGCCCAGTCCTCATATCCAGCAGAAGCAGTAATGTTAAGTATCACACCTCATATTGTTGCTGATTAGTCTTTCAAAATTGCCACTCTTAATGGGCTTGTTATCGTGCTATATTGGTAATGTTGCTTACAATAGAAGTACAGCGTCTAACTGTTTTTATTGACGCTGCCCTCACATGCTGTCGGGCTTATCGTGAACAATACGTAAAGTAAGTGTGACAGTACATGATAGAACAACGTTGAAAGCATAGTATAACTGTAGTAACGCTAAACTATACCTGCTCGACCTCCATGCAGCATTTATTCTCTGGCTCTGTAGTCATTTTACTGCAATTCCCACAGGAGCACCTGCACAGCGATTTATACATTATCATGACGGACCATGCTAATGCTTATCGATCACTTGAAGAACATTAATTTCACAATAACTGCAAAATTACAACTAACCATTCGTAAACGTCCTGTTCAATTCTTAAGGTTGTCACTTCTTGTGTCTCTCCATCAGTGTCAGACTCCGGTTCGTACATATAGGGCTGAACACCACTAACAATTACTGACATTTTGATGTTTTGTTTTGGCCGGTACGCTTCGGCTCTCACTAAATCCTTGGTGTTTCAAGTCTGACGTCATCACGCAACAGTGTTTTATTGGCAATTTTAACAATCATAGGTAGTTTAGATGGTTAGAGTAAGGTTAGGGTTAGGGTGTGGGTTAGGGTAAAGGTTTCGTAAGACTTGAAACACCAAGAATTTAGTAAAAACCAACAAGCCACGCCCACGGATCTGACTCGAAACACCATGGATTTAGTGAGAGCCTCAGCCACGAGTTCCTGAAACTCCGCCCTCCTCTGGAGAGGGGGCTGGGGCGAAAAGCTCATTAACATTTAAAGAGATACAAGCAAAATCGGTGCTTTTACACACACTCAAAAACGGGCAACTTCAACATTCTATAATAAATGATCCGCTGGGTATTTTGAGCCAAAACTTCACATACACACTCTGGGGACACCAGAGACTTATTTCACATTTAGTAAAATCATTCGAACAACCTCTCCTTTAAATTATAATGATCAAACAGTTAGCAATTTTCAATAAGAGGGGGATGAAAGTACTGCTGGTTTTTGTACCCTGTTAGCCATGCATTAACTTTTCTTTACTGTGTTCCTTGAGACATTAACCCAGGCGAACAAGATCTTACTCAACGGCGTCGTGAATGATCTCAGAAACAGAAACTTCAAAGGAAATATTGTTTAAAAGAGCAGCCACGCATCCAACTGTGATTTTTCTAGTCCTGAATTAGATTGTACTCTTTATTGACTCATCAGCGAACCCAACACCCTTAATTCATACGTTTCCTTGGGCGGCAAAGAGATTACTGGTGCTCAGCGCTGCATGAGATAACTTCAGTCTGAAGCACAATTATGTCATTATTTACTCCCTTAATATAAATATATACACCTTCATTTCATGCCCATGTACTGATATTTATCTCATATGATGGAACACAAAAGATTAATTTTTAAAGAATCTTCAAGCATTTAATTTCTTCCATACAAGCCATAGTGATATGTCTGTCAAACCTAAAAGAATCAGTAAAGTTGTCCATGTGACTTAAAGTTATAATGTTTTCATATGTCATATTTATATTTATGTCATAGTTAACATTTACATTTAGTCATTTAGCAGACGCTTTTATCCAAAGCGACTTATAAATGAGGTAAACAATAGAAGCAATTGGAACAACACAAGGACAACAAAAAGCATGAGTGCAGCAAAAACTGGTCTCATGTAGCCCACTATAGTATACAAAGCTAAGGATTTTTTTTAAGGATAGAAAGAGTAGAAAGAAATAGAAGTCATAACTAATCGGTCAGATGTTGACGGAAGAGATGGGTTTTCAGCCAATTCTTAAAGGTGGCTATGGAATCTGCTATTCTTGTAGCAGAGGGCAGATCTGTCATGACTGTGCGTGAACAGAGACTGCGGAGACTCAATTGCGGGAAATGAATAGGTCTTTATTGAAAAGTTTCCACAAGAATCCACCAAGAGACACCGGCCTCGGAGCCACGTGAGTCCGCAGGGAGAGATCTCGACCCGAAGGCACTCACGTAAAAATCTGAAGTAGACCCAGTCCGGGAGATTCTGTCCCATGAAGGGGGGAACGCACAGCGGGGAGAACCCTCGACCCACTGGCCGATTCTTGCCGAGAGTGGTGGTCGGTGGTGAAGCGATTGCCGGAGTGTATAATAGAGCAGGACGGTCCGGGACACCAACGGGAACTATGGGAAAACAGAGCTAGAGAACTAAGCACTGGAGACTTGGACTATAAGAATAATGCCAGAGAGTTAACTAGAAGATCACCCCAAACTTAGAGGGGAAAACAAGAAAACTAAGATCTTACTATGACTAGACAAGGCTAGGTCCGGTCAAGGACCAACTGCAACAAACACAGGGTCTTACACACATGTAACATACAACGATCTGACACAGGACAGTAGAACGGAAGGAAATATAAGGGGAAGAAATCAAAACCCAAACGAGAAACAGGAGGGGAGAGAGAGAAGACAACGAGTAACGCCAGATGAAAGTCATAAGGCAAACGAGAGACAGGAGTGGAGAGAGATGAGACACTGATTTGACAGGTGAGGGGACTGAAACAATAATGAAGAGACAACTGGTAACGAAGGGGCGTGGTCACACCACAATCACAAGAAAATGCATGGCAGGTTTTAACCACACCATGTGCTCAAAAGAAACAAAACATCCACACAAAAGAAGAAACAAAGCCACAAGAAACAAAAACATCAACACAAGAGAGATAACAAAGACACACTAAACAGGAACCCTGACAAGATCATTCCACAAATGTGGAACAGATCCAGAAAAGGTATGTAAGAGTGGTTTTTTCCCTTTTTGGGATGGCACTAAAAGACGTTGCTCGTTTGCAGAGCATATGGGATTTTCGAGTGAAGATATGGGGTTGCCGAACCAGTGGTGGTCTTTTAGGCCAAGAGCAGAGCTTTCAATTTGATGCGAGCAACTATAGGGAGCCAATGTAACCAAATGAAGAGAGGGGGGACGTGTGTAACATTTTAAACAAAGCAATAGCATGTCTACAGAGGACTTGGAATAGCACATGAGTCAACTACTGTTTTGGAGCTTAAGATATGTGGTCATCTTGAATAGTCAACAGAAGAGACAAGTGAAAAGATTCTTCAAAAATCCATAATTTTGAAATGACGTGATGGTGTAAATAATAATTACGTTAAAAAATATATTTGGTGAACTATTTACAATTCCAGTGCTACATTAGGTGCTGATTATATATATTTTTGAAGACACAACCCCCATCCACACCACTAAAGCCCAGATGATAAAATGAATGCTTGGATGAAACAGACAGCAAGTGATTGAGGGGTTCAACGCTCTAGTGGTGGAACAGGGCAGTGTGTCCTGTGAATGAAACAGACCCTTCATCCTCCTCTTCAGATTGCTTCCTTTGTGTGCCTCCAGAGTTGGCGCTTTGCGATAAGGGTTGTTTTTGAATGCGGTTTGATATTTCTGTGAGAATTAATTTCCATTGAGCCATCTTGAGGGAACACCCGGTGCCTCTGCAGTGTATGCTTGCGGGGGAGTTTGTGCAGTCGGCCGGGTTACCCAGCAGACCAGGGGACAAAGTGTCGGAAATGCTTTTGGTGCTTTTGTCTGAGGGACGGTCCACCATTCAGCGAGAAAAATGGCACAATGGAGCTGTGGGTGTGCGTGCGACGCTGTTCCTATTCAAATGTTTCTTGCAAGCAATTATAAAATAAATGTAAACATGACAGTCACCTGAGATACACAGGAAAGAGGCAGTCTGTCTGCTCTTTAGGGAGACTAAATACATTGTTTGCGACAAAGTAGCGAATAAATAATGTAGACGATGATAATTCTGCTGGGAATTTGTGCTTTTTGTGAACAGAATTAAACACATTATAATAGAATAGATCCTCTGAGCTAAATTGTGACAGCTTGTTTGGGGTGATGTGTGCAATTTTGTCCAATCCCCTTGCAGAAAAACAAATTTAAAGCTGTCATCATTTGACGTCTTTCTTTAGCTTTGCGCTCTCAGTTGGACTGTGATGGTAATTCTCACTTGAATCGTCTCTAGTCAAGCATGCTTTCATGTGTCTTTATGAATGTAGGTCACATTTCATCTAGTCTCACATTCCCAGACTTTTGACTTGCGGCATGTCTGGTCCACATTGCAGATTTTTCTGGTACTATCTGTACCCCCATTCTTTATTATTTTGTGGGAATGTGATTTATAGTGCTGTCATAACATACTATGCATGTATGACATAAATCCCTGTATCTAACATGTAGCCTGAATGTGGGCTGTCCTCTAAATCCTCTTTGGTTGTGTGACAAACAAGTACAAAGGTGTGTACTCATATCCCTTCATATCCATGTCATTTGCACCAAAATGAAATACCACTCTGTTTTCTACAGACAGCGTGAACAAAGGACACTTTTTAGCAAAGACCGCCCTGCTAGGCCTGAGGAGGTGTGTGAAAAAGACAGAAATGCAGAGGGAGATGGGCTGAAATGAATGGGGGTGGAATGGCAGTTGGTCCTCTGTGGAATTCTGTCGGGCTCTCCAGGCGGAAGCTTCCTGAAAGCACAGGATCATCATTGATCACCCATTATTTTCATTCCTGTCATTCCTCTGGATGTTAATAGTTATTTATAGAAACACACAACATGATAAAGAACCTTTAGGAACATTTATTTTTAAGAATGTCCTGCTTCAAACTTATTCTAGTTAGTACTGCAAGGCGATTGAGCTAGCAGTGACAGTTTTGTGTTTTACTGTGTTGTCTGGTAATATCAGTTCTCTTATCCATCTAGAATGATGACAGATACAGAAACTTTAAAGGATTAAGGCACCTAATATTGAAATTTTCCATAATGTCATAGTGACTTTTCTTCTGTGAAAAATTAAGGGAGATAAAGATGAAGAATGTTCTTACATTTTCTATACAATGAAAGCATGTGATGAGCAGGCAAATGTTGAAAAAAGCACGACAGTATTATAAATGTAGTACAACAGCAGTGTAAACATTCTGTTACAAAGTCATAATGGTTTGAACCAACGTAAAAGAGACCTAATGATGACCACATTTTTATTTACGGGTGAACTATTCCTTTATTGTATCAACTGACAGTTTCACACACTTTTACAACATATAACCATGCAAGTACAGAGAATTAGTGATTATTGATTTATTTGGACATACCGCTGATAAACGGCCTATTTCTCTGATGGTGATTTTATAATGATTGATTGCATTTTTCTGTGCCGTCGGTATGAGAATTTAATAGGATTTTTTATGGACTCATTTATAAGCCGTTAGAGCTACTCTGCGATTTCCCCACTGGTGCAGACTGCAGTGCAGAAATGTTGCTCAGAAAACGGTACGTTGGATATTCCTGAAAGTGAGGAAATGACAGCTTCATCGAGAAACTCTTCTCACCCAGTCTGTGGGCCCTGCTGGCAGAAAAAACAGCTCTCCTTCAGATACACGAGTGAAAATTACACAGCTTGTGTTTAATTCAGCATTTCCTTTTCCCACACTATGTGAGATTGTTCCATGGCATGGTTAGTGCTTCAGACATCTCTATCAGATCAGTGGTTTAATTAAGCAATAAGCCAAAAGAGGCTGAGCAAAAGCACAGATTCTTTGGCACAATGTGGTGTGAAGCGAAATTATTTTATTTGTGGTTAAAATACTGTAACACATGGTCTTTTATGGCTTATTGCATTTAAAAAATGTGGCAATATCCTTCCACCAAATAATGGACTACTTGCACATAGCCTTGTGACGTACTTCAGACTTGAAATGTTACTGCTCACTAGTATTTACAATGGGCTGTTGCTGCCTATCAAACCTAAACTATTTGAATAAAAGATTGTTAAATTCATACACAACATAAGAAGAAAAATTCTAAGCATCACTAGGTACATCGTCTTGAAAAAAAAATCCCAAAGCTTTAAAGTCCCAGTGAAATAAAAAATGACAATATCTATTTTTTTAATGAAATACTGCAGTGTTTATTGTACATACACTGTAAGAAATATATTGTGAAAATTACAGTAATTTACTGGCAGTCATTGACAAGTAATACACTGTATTTAAAAATACAGTAAGTTACTTGTCAATGGCTGCTAGTTAGTAACTGTGATTGTTGATTACAGTAAGTTACTTGTCAATGGCTGCCAGTAAATTGCTGTGTTTTTTTTATTACAGTAAGTTACTTGTCAATGGCTGGAGGTTCATTACTGTGTTTTTTTGCAGATAATGTAGATAATTTGGAAACAGCCCCTGACTTAAGAATAAAATTATTAATGTGGTTTTAGTTTACTAACTTTCTGTAGTATTTACAGTTTCTGACCATAGGGGGCAGTGTGGCCTAATGGTTAGAGAGTCGGACTCATGACCAGAAGGTTGCCGGTTCGATTCCCAGGGCCGGCGGGTAACAACTGAGGTGCCCTTGAGCAAGGCACCTTACCCCTACTTGCTCCCCGGGCGCTGTAGTGATAGCTGCCCACTGCTCCGGGGGTACGTGTGTTCACTACTCTCTGGATGGGTTAAATGCAGAGGTCACATTTCGTTGCCTTGTACATGTGCAATGACAATAAATTGAATCTAAATCTAAAAAAAGTTTAATACTATTAAGAAAAAAAAAACTTGGTACAAATTCAGTAGAGTACCAGCACTTTATGCTTGGACTGATACAAGTTGATCACACTGTTTGACAAATACACTGTCTCTATTTTAATGTGAAGCACAATTTGAAAACATTTCCTAAACAAACAACAAAATGCAAAAATATGGCAGAATGTAATCATCCCCCCAAACAAGTCCACTTATAAACACTGGGGAACACTGCTAATACAGTGCTGCTATGAACTGTGAAGGAAATAAATACTCTAGGTGGTAGACTAACTCCAACTGTGTCTCAAATAATGCAAACAAAATGTACAATAAAGATGGGTGTATAGTGCATACTTCACAGCTGAACTGAATGGATTGATCCACATGAAATGTTACAGAAGATTTCTGAAAAACAAATAATAAATATTAAATTATACTATATACATTTAAAAAACATTTAGCTTAAATAAACATTCAACTTTATTGCCATCATTCTGCATGATAAAGCATTTTGTCTGTGGCAGCGGGTTTGAGGCACCTGTTTTACTTTGTGCAAATGAAATTGATACATATGCCTCTGAAGTGCACACACTGTCATAAATGTAGCAGGACATTCTGCATGCCCACACTGAAATCTGTTGTTTGCAAGACTTCTGTGAATTTTAATATGCCAAATTAATGCAGAAATTGAAGCTGCATTGAATTTACATACTTTACATGTATAAAGCATGATGACACCTTAACGTTAAAACGTCCACCTGCACTGTCAACGATTAAATACTGTTATGTTACTGTTAATAAAGTGACAAAGTTTAGTCCAAAGAACATTTAAGAAACTTACCGCAACTACGCAACCTGTGCAGCTACACTCCCATCACAATGCAGGCTGCTACAGGTCGGAATAGTGGGCGTGCCAAAAGGTGGTGCGGCACCAAAGAGTATACATACAAAGAGGCGAAACTCTGGTGCTTTTTGGGAAACAGCTGCTCATATTGCCATCGTGACAGAAAAAAAGACGGGTCGCTTTCACCTTTTGTGCCTTGATTTGCAACATGTGCGTTTCTCAGCATTTTACATGAGTTTGAATGCTTTTTCATCAGAAGTCAAAACTATGAGTTTTTTAAATCAATACTATTGAATTCTGACAGTGGTTAACATACATGACCCCTATCTTATGTATTTATGTCAAATTTGGAATGATAATACATCTAAAGGGCTCAGCATACTACATTCGAAATCGAAAAACGACCGTCTGTGACCTGATTTCGAACAAAATCTGGTCCAAACGACAATTCGTTTCACTAGTTCGCCGCAGCAAACCAAACAGAGCTTTCTGGGAAAGTTTGTGTTGGCCGGTAAACACCCTCGAGCCACCATTGGTCCATGGCCATTACGGAATAGGTGGGTGTGTTGTTTGTGTGGCCACGTGCGCAGAGGCTATTTGCATACGTCATGTAAACCAGAAACAAAGGGGTGTTGGATTGTTCGAAAACACTATACCGTATCTCAACGTTTTCGACCTTCGTTTTGCCTCAAAACGCAGAACGAAAGTGCAATTCGCCTGGACTATGCTGAGCCCTTGTTGCTGATGCTTGGACATGGAAAATGAAGAAACAAAGCTGCATCTCATTGAAATCAAAAGTCTGAATTACATGTTAGCATTAGATCATGAATGACAAAATAAAATACCCAACAGTGAACCATTTTGATGTGTTTTCAGGCCTGTCTATACACTGCATCAGGTATGTGAGATGATTTGGGAATAAGCAGACATCCAACTAGACGTTAAAGACACAATGACATTTATATAGTAGATTTACTAATTCCATAAATCAACTTCAATTTGCCATGTTCTAACAGCATTGAGCAAAAAAAAAAACAGGTTTGGCCCGACAATTGCACAGCACAAAGACCAACATTAGATGCTGTCAATCGCATGTCTGTGTATTATAGTTTGTATGTATTAATTTCTGTGCAAGTTTACTCCATAGAGGTTAAACATAGGAAAAGGATGTTTATCGTCAATGGTCAAATGCGATCTGGGGAGCATTGTTATGATTTATTATTATGTCTTCCTCTGTTGTGAAATGAAATTCATGGAAACTCAATGTTTACTTTCACATTGTGTTTTGTATGACATTGATTTTGTCCCTTCTATTATAAATAATATTACGATTGCGAGACGATTTTGGATCCAATTTTATTTAATGATTTCTCTTCCCTAATGGTGAAATGAATTATTATTCTGCACCATTTGCAAATTGTCCCTATCTGCCATGGAGCAAACAAATTCTTGCACCCAACACTTATACTGTTACACTGTTATGGTAACGGGCAATGTTTTGTCTGAAGCTGCGCGCGTGAGCGGCCGCGCAGACTAATTGTAGGAGTAAACCATTCTCGTGATCTGGCAGACTAATCCTTTTGGAATAATGCCCAAAACACTACAATTTTGTAATGGTTTTAATGCAAAAAGCTAATGGTTCACAATGGTATTTTAATGAAAACCATTCATTTCTTTTGGGTTTCTTTTGTTTTTATCAGCAGGGTGGTTACATTTATAATCTGATCTCTTGAGATCAATCTGTCATATACAGGTATTTTTTGCGTCTTTTTGTATATATATATATATATATATATATATATATATATATGAAAAGTTTGTTTCCAAAATGAAAAATTTCAAAAATCATGTTTTTTTTTAAATTTCAAAAATCATGTTTTTTTATTGTGCATTCCAATTAATATCAATCAAACTGCAGTTGGTTTGTTTTGATTTAAGCCATAATAACTAAAAAAATACATCTAACTAACACAAGAAAACACAAGAAAAACATGATAACATCATAAAAAACATATAATGTCATATATAGTTTATATATATATAGTTTATATATATATAAACTATATCTAACATATTTTACACATTATCTTATCTATCCTCAATGTACAGTATGGGTTTACAGAGAGGTGTGACCATGAAAAGGTTGAGAACCACTGTGTTAGACAATAAAAAGCTAAAAAAAACCTAATGTCAATTGAACACACCATCAAGTAATAGGCGACCTATTTTAATGTTTGTCTTGATTTGTCCTTTTATTAAATGCATATCAAAACTCACCTTTTCTAATTGGCTACAAATGGATTTGTCAGAGCATTTATCAGACTCTTTCATCGGTGTGTTCTCCAACCAATTAGCTTTCGTTAACCGACTTGGCCTTGCAATTTATCCAAGTGTCAAGGTGTCAAATACTGGACATCGGTGGCATCAAAACTCCTTTTTTCCACTCCCTAGTAAATATAAAGGCTTATTAATCAGCACATCTTCTCAAAATGTCCCTCTGTTAATGGTCTGTATATTAAGATCTTTGCAGGCTGGTTAATTGCCAGGCCTACCACTGTTTGCTGCATATTAATTACCTATTAGCCTTTTGCACAATGCATTAAGACTTTGGATAGACACCCTGCCACTGTTAGCAGTAATGATCTCCGCATCCGCAATGAGACATCGCAGTCAAGCATGTCGAAATTGAATGCATTTGAGACGCAGCAAGGCCAAAGTGCACTTGAGTGATCTGATTTTAAATCTCATGCTGACTGTTTCACTTTGAAGCATTGTGAGATCATATTTAGCATCTGTCAATGTTTGGTGGCACGTTTTTAGGGGTTGATTGACGGATACTTAAGGATTCAGGGAGAAGTGAATGTTTGGAGATGGTTAATGCCTGAGGGAGTTAAGATGTAATGGAGCAGATCTCAATTGGCCTGACACGGTTGACTAGTAGGGTGGTTGGCTGGATCTGTATACATTTAAAATTGCCGCATATGACCTTAGATCAGCAAGTAAGAAGTCATTAAGCAGAAGTGTTTATCTCAACTGGCTTGCTAGAGTTCTTCTAGCATACCGTGACGTTAAAGGCAACATGAAACATCTTTGGCAACCCTTTGTACATCTAAAACGGGATGTTTCACAGGATAATAAAACAGGATATTTAATGTAGGTCAGGACTTGATTTTATCCGTGATGAATGGATCACAAAAAGTGGATTTTCCATAAAAGAATGAAGCCGCACCTGAATGTGGGTTTGCAGTGGATTTTGAAAGATTTCTGTTTTCCTGAAACAGCATCATGATCCATTTTTGTGGAACCTGAAGGTTTAACCTCTTAAGCATCTTTTTTTCATTTTTTCAATTCACCTTGATTACAATGATATTCAGTGCCAATAAATGATGTTAACTTTTATTTTATTTTTAGAAAGGCTGCAATTCAACTGAAATTCATAACTTTTTTTGATAACATAGCGTTTTTTTTACTTTTTTTAAACAAAAAAAATAATAAAAATCATTGTTCAGATTCAGAACCAAACATGTTCATGTTGACTTTAAGTCTGGTGAATAAGGGAGCGATATGAATGATTCCCAAATTATTCACAATCATATTTATAAAAATGGCATATAAGCAAGGTAATAAGAGAACAAATGAACATACTGAAATCTGTTTCTAGTTTCATATCGGCTACACACAGATTTGCCATGACATATTGGCATATTGACATATTGATGACTGAGTTACCACCCAGCTGAAGAGCAATAAAAGTGTGTGTGTGTGTCAGATTTGAAGGAGGTTGGTGACAGTGATGAATCGTGCTTGTAAGCAGGTCTCACAGAAGGCTGAGCTATTGAGAGTTAACACACTGGGGAGCTGGTCTATGTGTGTGTGTGTGTGTGTGTGTGTGTGTCCTATGTCTTTTCAGTCATGCAGGTGCTTGTTTTCTTAAAATCTGCCAAGATTATGTTCATAAAGATAGCTGGGTATCTCTAGCTGATTTCTTTTCAAATATCAATTCAAATATTAATTTATAATGAATACAAATAAAAAATAATACAAAAATATTAATAAAAACATAATTTATTTGTATAACACGGTTATAGGAATCCCAGTGTCTCTCATGATTTACACACTAAAGTGTTTTTTACTCTGAACCCCTTTTTAGTTTGCATAAAAATGCATAAAAGTGAAGCGTATATTAAAACAATGTTGTGCAAAGAATGCTCAGCACATATCTGACATTTGTGTATCAACAACACAAACATTAAAACAAATAAGAACATTAAGCACACACAATGCCTTATATAAAAACAACCAATGTTTTATCAATCTAGTTTAACTGTTAATAAATAATATATCACTTGACCATGTAATTTTCTGTTATCCTGAGTTGCATCTGGAACTCTCTGCTTTGTTGTTTTGCCACTGTTGTTAACAGGCCTGTCATAAATGATGAAAACAAATCAATAAAAGCATGCTGTGATAAAAACATGATGATGTTTTCAGAAATCAGAAATCAATACAAAGACACTCAAATGCTTCCAAAGCTGTTCATATATGCAAAATCAATAAGCAGAATGAAATTGACCAAAAAGCTTTTTGGCTATATGACGAGGTGTAATATAGGATCTAATATTGCATGACAAGATTCTGTGGAAGTGAATCAGCCAATGCAAGACAATGAGTTAATTACATTTACATCTGTGCATTTTGTAAACACTATATTCAGTGCACTCATTCATGATGCATTTTATCAGTTTTTGTGTTCTCTGGAGTTGAACCCATGGCCTTGGCATTGTTAATGCGCTTCAAGACCAGTTGAGCTACCAGAACAGGGGTATTGCAAGTAAAGAGGTCTACGCACAAAAATAAATACACAAAACCATATTCATCCCAATTGGCCCTGCATTAGCTGTTTTGTAAACTAAATGCATATTTCTTTCTAATCTTTGAAGAAGCATTTGCCTATTTCATGAAATAATTTAATTAAATATGCAATTCAAGATATTTTCAAGTCAAGCATTGGAAAAAAAATGCATACTTGTCTTCTGACTTCATTATGTAGATAAACTGTTGAATAATCCTGTCATGTCAGTCCTGTTCATTTAATATAGACTTTTATGGCCGAACGATTACACACCAGCCCCGAGTGTAATGCAATCAGCAGCTCCTACAAGCCCCATTAGTGCCGCCCAGCTTCAGTCCTTTATTTAATCAAAACTTGTTTGGTCGAGATGGGCTTTTATATCATAAAGTTGCATGTCATTGGTGATTATGATGCGTGGAGTGAAGTGTGAAAGATGTATTTTGCCATGTTGTAATGTGTATTTGTAGGCATCTCTTCTAAATTGATCATGGTCAGAGGACAAATTGTTTAATAAAGTGCTTCGTAAGAGCTGACAAGAGGCATTTCACACTGAATCAAGTCTCTGAGAGGAATTTCCTCAAAATATGAATCAGCTGGGTACGTTTGTATTATTATGTTCAATGATAACAATGTTTTGGGGTTCATGCATGAAACAAAAGTGTTTTTATAAATTCTTCCACTCTTACATAAATTGTTGTATTCCGCTTGTATTTATCTGTTTGTCCAACCTATACAAGCAGGGGAGTGTTTAGAAAGCCTTAAATTTACATTTATGCATTTGCGTGATGCTTTCATCCAAAGTGACCAGTACATTCTAGCAAACAGACATTCTTTATCAGTTTGTTTGTTATCTGGCACAATCTTCGGAACACAGTGCTGTACGAATTTGGAATCTGGTTGGTCATAATCTCTTGCAGTTTGTGTTTACCTTTGCTAGCTGTGCATGAATTATACACCCAAACCTTGCCTTTAATATATATATATATACAGTATATATATATATATTAGGGCTGTCAAACGATTAATCGTGATTAATCGCATCCAAAATAAAAGTTTATGTTTACGTAATTAATGTCGGTATACTGTGTTAATTAATTTTGTATTTATGAACACATACACATAATTGCATTTATTTTAGAAAAATATAAAATATAACAATAAATAAACGTTTATTTAGAATTTAAATTATTGGTAAATATAAATTAATACATTTAAATATTTCCTAAACATATAGACAAGTATGTGTATGTTTTGTGTTATACAAAATTAATATGCACTGTACACAGATATATATTATGTAAACACAAACTTTTATTCTGGATGCGATTAATCGCGATTAATCGTTTGACAGTCCTTATCTATATATACAGTATATATACCATATATATATTGATCAGACAGGGCACATAAAACTTTTTCATTTTCCGATATTTTTGGTACACCAACAACCCCAGTATAATTATTCGTTCATATTCATTGTATGAGAAACATACATTTTGTGTTACATGGTAATCTTTTTTGGAACAACAAGAATGTGATTAAATAATGATGAATTTTCATTTCTTTGCTAAACTTATCCTTTGAAGGGATACTCAACCCATAAAGGAAAGTTCTGTCATAAATTATGCCCCCCAACATTTTTCTAAATCTTTCGTAGTGTTCAACAGAACAAAGAAATTTATACAGGTTTGGAACAAACGGGGGGGGGGGGGGCGGTTACTTCATGACAGAATTTTTATATTTGGGAAGCGTAGCCCTCTAACAGTGGCGATCGGTGCCTCCTCACCAGGGGAAGCAGGAAGTCAAAATACGTGTTCAGCGCTTCACGTGAAACTATGTGCATCACGCATCATGTCAAAATACGTGCCTGCTGCACATGCGTCGAAAGGGTTTATGATAAAAGAGACGCTCGCATTCAGTAGACACTGCGTTAACACTTAACTCTGATTGCACATGAGACTAAGCGAGTATCTAGCAAACGTGAGTGTCTCTTTTATTGAAAACCCTTTCGACGTGTCTGCAGCAGGCACATATTTTGACATGACGTGCCACACACATGATGGGCTATACATGTTTTGCCGAGCTTCGCATTACTGCTTCCCCTGAAGAGGAGTCACGGATAACCACTGCCCTCTAAGCAGTATAGACGGTTTCATCTTAACAACATAAACACACGTTACTGCACATGTACACTTTTGTGACCCCCAACTGAACAAAAGTATGCAAAAGAAGCTTTAAGTGCTTGTCTGAATTGGCTACATGGAATATAACTATTTTGTTTACATCTAAATATATATTTCCTTATCACACATATACGTAGATCTACATACTGTATATACCTTTACACACATGCACACACACTATTGAATCGCTTTGACCACTCTGCCATAGATGGTGTTTTAAAGCCATTTGGATAATCATAATACCGTGAGCCTCTACATTAAAGTAGTTTGCATCCTTTTGAAAGCAGGACACAGGTTAATAGTAAATGCAGGGTCAAACCAAGCTGTGTATAATTTGAAGTGAATCTGTATTATCAAGCACAGCTCTAAAAATACTTTAAGGCATATGCAGTTATAAAGGAACAATTTAAGGCAACATGAGTCATGTATAACACAAATTCTGAAATACGGGATGCAAAGCAATGAGCTTTGCAAAGCTTTTCTTACTCGCATAAAACACTGTATTCACATCATTAGATCCTATTTACAGTACCTTAGAAATATATTTCACTATGAATCTATACTCATATACATAACATAGTACTTGTAACATGTAAACATGCAATCCAGGCCATGCAAATAGAACATCATTGTGCATCAAAATGATCTATTTACAGCTGCAAACAGAGTCGGCTCGGTTGAGCAATTCTCGTCTGGAGGCCACGGCTTTGGCACCCTGGAAGAACAGACATGCAAGTCATACAGATAAGAGAGTGATGAACCGCTTTGTGGTGTTTTTAGGTCAGGTGATTTGGCAACAGATGGAGAGGACATTGACATTGAGAAACGGAAAAATTGAATTATGAGTTTTTCTCTTATAATCATAGATGTTCCTACACCTGCCAACATGTAAGGTTATAAAAATGCCTTCAAGAGTTTTCTTTAGCTGGGTAAAATTCATAAAATATCTACTATTTTTTTACCCTAATGTCGACCTGTAAACACTTAAAACTGGTGTTCTGTCAGCTTATTCTTAAAGTGATACGTCACCCAAAAATGAAAATTCTGTCATCATTTACTCGCCTTCGAGTTGTTCCATATGTGTATACATTTCTTTGTTCTGATGAACACAGAGAAAGATATTTGGAATAATGCTTATAACCAAACAGATCTAAACACCCATTGACTAGAAGGAAAAATTACTTTAGCATTTTTTTTGTTCTGTTGAACACAAAAGAAGACATTTTGAAGAATGTAAGACAGCAAACACTTCTGGGGCACTTTTGACCACCATTGTGTTTTCCTACTATGGTAGTCAATGGGTGTTGAGATCTGTTTGGTTATAAGCATTCTTCCAAATATCTTTATCTGTGTTCATCAGAACAAAGAAATGTATACAGATTTGGAACAACTCGAAGGTAAGTAAATGATGACAGAATTTTCATTTTCAACTCTTATATGTTAACAAGACATCAAAACTGGAGAAAACCCATATTAATCAAAAATATGCCTTAAATTTAACAAGTTAAATGCTGAGTGAAATAAATATAGTATTGCACATTACTGCCCGTCTATTCACAAGCCTGGTTTGTTCTCAGTGTGGGTTGAATTCACACTGCACCTCTGCTGTCTGCCTCTTAGTGCACACCAGGGAAGCTGTAATTAATGTCTTTGTGTGCACTTTGGACTGCCGAGGCCATTGATAATCTATCTCTCTCTTTCTCTCCATGGCAATGCATTATCTAAATGTATTTCACGCTGACAGCGTGTTTGCGGTGCATAAGCACCTGTCCTGAATCGAGAAGCATTTAAGTAGTTACAAATACAAAACACACCGTTCCATTTTAGGGACACTTTGCTTTAATGCTTTTAACGGTGATTTTTCAACTCTCACTCACAGTATTATGTTAAAACAAAAATATTAAAAAAATAGCCAAAAAAGTCATTATTTACTCGTGTCCTTCCAAGTTGTATGACTTTATCTATTAGTGCTTTCTTCACTCTTCAAGTCACATTGGCCAAAATGCCTAAATGTTAATGTTGTATATCTTCCTTGCACATGGAGAAATTAGGAGAAAATTGAATGTTTACAACTCAGTAAAAGCATGTGCCCAAGTGCAGTCAAGCTCCAAAAATGAGAAATAAAATAATATAAAAAAAGTAAAAAGTAGACTTTACGACTCGTGATGCATGATATTCCAGAGGTTTTGTAAATTTAATTGGTTAGTAAAGCACAGCTTAAAGGGATTTAAACACAAATGCAAGTGTGCATGTTAAGGTAAAGGGAATGATTATTGTTGAATATTGGCTTCGGTTGTTTCTTAAATAAAGCTATCAGAAGAATTCAGAAGATTTATTTGCATTTTTATGTGTACTGTAATCCTGCAGCGCAATTGGTAGAGCATTGTGTTAGCACTACAAAGGTCGTGGGTTTGATTCTCCTTGAACACACAAATAAATGTATGGTGTAACGAAAATTAAACATGGTTTAAAACCCCAAAACAATGGTTTTACTACAGTTGAAAAAAAGGTTACTGTTGTAAAACGTCTCGGTTACCTTAAACCATAGTTAAAACATGGTTACTATAGTAAAACCATGGGTCGGCCAATTGTAATCCATGCACCAAAAAACGATGGTTACTGCACTTTTATCACAAAAAAACATGGTTAATTTCCTTAAGGGTTTGGGTAAAAGCATCTGCTTAATACTCTAGTTCATGAGTAGAGCTAAAACGTGGACATTTCAATTACTAAAAAAATGTAGGTTAAAATAAGGCAATGTTGTGCACTCATTTTGAGTCGATTGCAAGAATTAAAACAGGAAGCACTGAGTGTTGAAAGCATAAGTAATCTATTGATATAAGTGCCTGCTCTTTTTAATGAAGCTGTTCAATGTTTGACTTTAATGACTAGATTTTCTCATTAGCTCAGAACAAGTAGTACCAAAGCACTGATCGATTGTATTAGTAATCACCTCTGCATTGTGCTTGATATCTGTTTTCTCTGCAGTGTGTAAGCCAGGCTTTTACCGATCAGCTCTTCAGACCAAAAGTTGCAGTAAATGTCCCCCCAGAAGTTTCACCATGGTTGAGGCATCTACTTCCTGTCAGTGTGAAAAGGGATACTACAGGACCGACTCTGACCCTGCCAACATGGCCTGCACAAGTAAATATAGACCTTCTATTCTGTATTTCTATCAAGATTCCCATTAGCATTAATATGAAAAAGAATTCACAACCTAAACACATTTCCAAGTGAAAGAGATTTAAAAAAAAACATTTAGCACGAAGACTTGGTCCTTTCAAATTAGAACTTATAGAGAAAAGTGGTCTGAAATTGGATAGTGGTAACAGGTGGACTGAAAACAAGGTATGAAAGTATGAAGAAAATAGGATGAATTTTTTAAACCTTTTTAAATTATGTAATTTTGCAGAGCCCCCTTCTGCCCCACGTAACGCCATTTCCAATGTAAATGAGACCAGTGTCTTCCTGGAGTGGAGTGCTCCGGAGGAGACGGGAGGGAGGAAGGACATCAACTACAACATCTTGTGCAAGAAGATCAGCACAGACCTGGGTCACTATGAGTCATGCGGCAGTCATGTGCGATACCTTCCCCAACGTACAGGCCTGAAAAATACTTCTGTCATGGTTGTTGACCTTATGGCTCACACTAACTACACGTTTGAGGTGGAAGCTTTGAATGGGGTTTCAGAACTAACTGCCCCTTTGCGCCAATACGTCTCGCTAAATGTCACCACCAACCAAGCAGGTGAGCAGATTTTTCATTTAAAATCGTTCTCATTACATAAAGATCAACAAAGAGTTTCAGACAGAATGAAATGGTAATTGTATTGCATGGCAAGGGATTTTTCATAGGACAGGATTTGTAAAACCTGAAAAATTGGCAATGTATGATTTAAATATGTTTTCCTAAAAGTTAATTGCTATTTAAGTACAGATTTATTAAATTAATATAGATATTATAAATCGGATCATTTGGCCTTGGAATGGTTCAAGACAGTACGGTTTTGTTCTGAGTAGGACAAATTTCAAACGCAAAGTCTCAAGCATCAACCTTCTTGGTCTTAATCCAATTGCTATCTAAGAGAAACAATTAATAGATTAAAGAAATCCCATTTATTCTTTCTATTGAATTTTCTTATCAGATAATATAATTGGCTATTTTTTCTCCCATATGACTTTCATCAGAAAATGAAGTAATTTCAGAGGTGCATGTGATTATTTAATTGTTATGAAAGTTCAAACATATTTTCATTTATCTAGAGTATATTTTACTGATCGCACACAATAAAACCAAATACATTTATTAAGAAAGCAAATGGGGTCAGATTCCTTTTTATAATCCCTTGTTATGAAAGCTTGAAAATATTTTTTTTTCATATTTTTGTGAAAAAGATGGTCTTTTCTATGAAACCTACATAAACAACTAAATTTAGTAAATGATTTGCCAGTAAAGTGATTCAAATAATTTGTAATAAAAAATTAAGTCTCATGCTGTTTTGCTTTAACAGTAAATGTATTTTGTTGTATTTGATATTTAGACATTTTAATTGTATTTATTTATTTGCACAGCAATGCAATTATGCATACATTTTGTTACAGTTTTTATAGTTCCCATGTAACCTCTGTGAGTCACATAAATGTACATCGCCCTAAATCCTTTTCGATACAGTGGCACCTCTCCTGACTGCTATTGACTTTACATTAAGCTAATAATGACCTTAATGGATACTGAAGCGTAATCTGCTTTATCTGAAAGAGGGTCTGTAATTGCTTGGGATTGCCCAGAGACTGCAGGGAGGTACTCTGTCTGTAGTGTGTGTGTCATGGAAATGTTTGTGTTGATAAGGCACTTTTGAAATGAGGGATTTTGCGTGAGGTTCCACCAGAATACTGAATGCTTTGCCTCTACGACCGTGATAATCCATTTGGTCGATGTGTCAAGTGGCGGTCATGTTTTATGTGAACTGGATGGTTGGAGGCTAACCGTGGAGTTTGGCTGGAGTTCTTAGACCAGGCGTGCTCGCTAACGTGCTTGACTTTCTAGAACTAGAATCAGTGTTAAAACATTGAGGTGAAATACAAGATCCCCTTGTGTCGGATGAGTGAAAATTACTTTCTCATTGTCTTACTTTTATATTTTCTTGTTTAAAGTGCTCATGTACGACATGCCTATACTGTAGATTTTAGGTTGGCACTTTATTGATGACAAACAGTAGGTCATTCCTACTATACTGTAGTACTTTTGGCCTTATGTTAAAATATTGGTTAAATCTATTTGCATTTATATATTTAGCAGATGCTTTTATCCCAAAACAGTTACTTTGCAAGTGAATATATTTTGTCAAGAATGTATTGCTGATAACAAACTAGAGATGATTTTTTTTACGCCAAATACATCAAATATCCTAAAGTATGGAGCAGTACTGTGCACTTACAGACCTGCATCGCTGTGCTGCTACAACCAGCACAGGTGTTACAGCTGCTGTTGGGGCCAAAACATTTGTTTCCACTTTCCCATTTGCGTAATCCATTATCCTCCGAGGGCTTATTTATGTAACCTTTACGTTCGATTGCCGCATTCTAATTTAGGGAGAAATATTTAACATAATATTTGCACCTATTTCCGTGCCAATATGTCTCAGTCACAATGGCTCCGCAGATGCGTTTAAGAGGCATACAGAAACAGTCTTAGGGTGCTTATTTATTTCACTGGGGCTGTGAGGGTACAGTATTTTCCCCTCGAAGAGATAACTTCAACATCTGCTCAGCTCATTAAGTTACCATCAGATCAACAGAGGAATTATGCTCTTTAAAACACTATTAATTACGACAAGCAAAATTATCGTTTTTGCGGTGCAGGATGGGCTGCCTCAACAAAGCTTGTGTTCGGAAAGCAAGCATGCTAACGCACAACTTTACAAAGATGCAGATGATATAAAATCTGTTTTTACTTTAGAAGTGGTATGATTTTTAGAACCGGGACAAGATTATGGAGGTTGATCAAATGCTTGCTAATTTCCAGCGTTTTCCAGCAAGCTGGATTTCAAAACAAACTGAATAGTTTGCAGGTGCAAGTGATTATCGCTTTGCATTGGCATGTCTGTGAAGTGCTTTCTCTGATAAATGTCGACAGACTTGCGAGTGGAGGCATTTGTGAGGCTGTTTTGTGGAATTATGTTGTGAGCGTTAGCTATTTTCTCATTGAGAGCCAAGTATGACGTTTCGGTCTAAAAAGAGTTTTGACACTAAGTATTCTCAAACCCTCTTAGCAAATCTCTTTTGGCAAATGGCTGTGAACACTTGTACTTTACTAAACTCAGAGCATCCGTTAGTGGATCATTTAACTTGAAAGAGGCTTAGCAGATGGTGACCTGATCGGTCATATTTATAAGTCACTTATCAGCATTTGTTCATCAGTTATATAGTGACTCATATGTGAAACATGTTCAAGTGTAAAGCAGGTTGTAGCTTCTTAAAAATATTAAATTAGGTGGTAAAAAAAACCATAGTGTCCAAAAATGTACCATTGTCTGACCATAGTAACATGAAGGGGCGGTTTCCCAGACAGGGCTTAAGCCTAGTCCCAGACTAATTTAAATGTTAGAGGTGCCTTAATTGAAAACAACTTTCACTGACATAACTTAAAATATAACAGTGTGATTGTTTTGTCTCAAGATGCCCACCAGTAATGTTTTTTTTTGTAAAGTCTGTTTTTTAAAACGACTTAAATAACCTAATTTAACCAAGCCCTAGTCCTGGTTTAAACTAATCCCTGTCCGGGAAACAGCCCCAAAATGTTTTAACTTTGGTTATACAATCTGAGAAAAAAAAGGTTTCTACATTTTTGCTATTATATAACTATGGTACAGTTTCCTAAGGGTTGACGCGTAAATTGGTAATTAAAAAAAAAGAAGTCCCTTTCTTCATAAGGGACACAACATGAAGATTAATTTCTGTCTTTTAAAGGAAAGAACTGCAATAGCGCTGCAATAGGACAGGACTGCAATACCAAAAAATCAGGAGCAAGTGTAAATCTCGGCATCTGTGGTCTTGTAGAGAGACATATGTTGTATATGAAAGGGCAGATGTGTTTGGAAGATACTTTAGAGTATATTTTATAGCTCGTAGTTCTAAGCCCACGCCTCTGGCTGCCACAGGAATCTTTTGGCAGGAGCTATATCTCAGGCCTAGATTTGGCCAATGGGTCGCTCAGCTCTGCCAGGGCTTTTTCATCTTGTTCCCCAGCAGGGCTCCCAAAACAACACTTGTTTACAAACACGCAGCCTTTCGAGATCTTCATGTTGGCTGTCATTCGGGGCCGGCACGAAGGAGATGACCTTTCTTACCCAGATGAAACCATGCCTGGCATGCTAACTTCAAATAAATGACATGCAAGTATTTGCTTGGTAGATTTCACAGAGACAAAAAAACTAATATTGCCTGCAGTCGCTGTGACATCACCAGGAAGTGATTCGTTCTTTTTTATGCCGCTCATGCTAAGCTGGTTACTTGTTCAACAGCTGCGATTATGTAGGCGAAAGACTGCATGATAAAGACCAAAATAGTTTGCTTACACAAGTTCGGTGTGGAAGGAGTGATATTTCTTGCTGTTCTGCATTTGCAGTTCCACGGCTGGCACAGATATCAAAAGTTTCCGAGTTAGCAGATTCTCACACTAGATGAAGGCAACACTTCCCATTTGGAGGCATTAATCAGGGTGCTATCATCACACTTCCTCTGACACATTTCCTGGAGAATGCTGGTATTCCATCTGTTAATGAACTGAGAGCTGGCG
Organism: Triplophysa rosa; assembly: GCF_024868665.1. Classification (NCBI taxonomy): domain Eukaryota; kingdom Metazoa; phylum Chordata; class Actinopteri; order Cypriniformes; family Nemacheilidae; genus Triplophysa; species Triplophysa rosa. The sequence continues at coordinate 4,606,391 of NC_079911.1, forward strand.
CTTTGATGAGACCTTTGCACTGGGGGTTTTCATTGGTGACAAGTGTTGAGGACTTTATTACCACTGCATTTTATACATTTATCACAGTATTTGTTCTGTAACTTACACAGTAGTGTTATGTTTTTATAATGGCTGTTGGAAGGGACGCGCTATAAAATCAGAATCAGAATCAGAATCAGAAGAGCTTTATTGCCAAGTGTGCTTGCACACACAAGGAATTTTCTTTGGTGTTGGAAGCTTCTAGTACAGACATTTAACACAATGACAATACAATATAATACGATTTACAGTCTAAAAGATTCTAAATTGTGCATATATAAAATAAAGACTATTTTACAGAAAATGGGGGATAATAACATATAAGAGACATTGTACCGGGTAGTATATAGTAGAATAAACATATTAACAGATTGTATGTACACTTGTGCAAATGGATAATTTAGTAAGTAGAGGTAGTGTTATATACATGTATACATAAGATGTAGATATAATAAGGCACAGTAGTGCACACTATAGGAGTAGTGGAAGTGGAATATTGCTCTTAAGGAGCAGTTATCTGTTTAGGAGGGAGATTGCCTGGGGGAAGAAGCTGCTTCTGTGTCTGGAAGTCCTGGTGTTTGGTGCTCTAAAGCGCCGGCCAGAGGGCAGCAGATCAAAGAGTTTGTGTGCTGGGTGTGTGGAGTCAATGATGATTTTTCTTGCCCTGTTTTTCACTCTGGAATCGTACAGGTCCTGAAGTGTGGGCAGAGGAGCACCAATAATTTTCTCAGCACTACGAACTGTCCGTTGTAGTCTTCGTAGGTCTGATTTGGTGGCCGAGCCATACCAAACAGTAATTGAAGTGCACAGAACAGATTCGATGACCACTGAGTAGAACTGGGTCAGTAGCTCCTGTGGTAGGTTGAACTTCCTCAATTGACGGAGGAAGTATAACCTCTGCTGGGCCTTCTTTACAATGGAGTCTATGTGGGACTCCCACTTCAGGTCCTGAGAGATGGTGGAGCCCAGGAACCTGAATGACTCCACAGTATCCACAGTGCTGTCCAGGATGGTGAGGGGAGGAAGTGATGGAGGGTTCCTTCTGAAATCCACTATCATCTCCACTGTCTTGAATGCATTCAGCTCTAGGTTGTTTTGACTACACCAGGCAGCCAGCTGAGCAACCTCCTTTCTGTAGGCAGATTCATCACCGTCTTGAATAAGGCCAATGACTGTGGTGTCATCTGCAAACTTCAGGAGTTTGACAGAAGGGTCTGTAGAGGTGCATTCGTTTGTGTAGAGTGAATATAGCAGTGGAGAAAGAACACATCCTTGAGGAGCTCCGGTGCTGATGGTACATGTGCTGGATTTAAATTTTCCCAACCTCACTAGCTGCTGCCTGTTCGACAGGAAGTTAATAATCCACTGACAGGTAGAGGTTGGCACAGAGAGCTGGGTAAGCTTGGGCAGGAGGAGGTCTGGGATTATGGTGTTGAAGGCCGAGCTGAAGTCTACAAACAGGATCCTGACGTAAGTCCCTGGTCTGTCTAGGTGTTGTAGGATGTAATGCAGTCCCATGTTTACTGCATCGTCCACAGACCTGTTTGCTCGGTAAGCAAACTGGAGGGGATCAAGAAGTGGTCTGGTGATGTCCTTCAGGTGGGCCAGTACAAGTCTCTCAAATGACTTCATGACCACAGATGTTAAAGCAACAGGCCTGTAGTCATTAAGTCCAGATATTTTGGGTTTCTTCTGTACAGGGATGATGGTGGAGCGTTTGAAGCATGAAGGGACTTCACACTGCTCCAAAGATCTGTTAAAAATATTAGTGAAGATGGGCGACAGCTGCTCCGCACAGACTTTCAGGCAGGAGGGTGAGACATTGTCTGGGCCTGGTGCTTTTCTGATCTTTTGTTTGCGGAAAAGCTGGCAAACATCCTCTTCGCAGATCTTAAGTGCAGGTTGAATGTCAAGAGGAGGTGTTAATGGTATAGCAGAGATAGGGTCAGGGCGGGTGTGAAGGGTGAGACTCTGCATTTCAAAACGACAATAGAAGTCGTTCAGGTCGTCAGCCAGTCGTTGATTACCCATAGACTGAGGGGATGATGGCTTGTAGTTGGTAATGTCTTTCAGGCCTTTCCACACTGATGCAGGGTCGTTGGCTGAAAACTGGTTCTTCAGCTTTTCAGAGTAGCTTCTCTTAGCTGCTCTTATCTCCTTTGTCAGTGTGTTTTTGGCCTGATTATACAAGACTTTGTCCCCACTTCTGTAAGCATCTTCTTTGGCCTGACGAAGCTGTCTCAGTTTCATTGTAAACCATGGTTTGTCATTGTTGTATGTTAAGCGAGTCCTGGTGGGAATACACATGTCCTCACAGAAGCTGATGTAGGATGTCACTGTGTCAGTTAACTCATCCAGATCAGTGGCTGCAGCTTCAAAGACACTCCAATCCGTGCAGTCGAAACAGGCTTGTAATAAACACCATCAGGAACTATCGCACGTATTAGGTTGTCCACAGTTTATAAAAGACTTAATTAACCTAAAAATAGGGCTGTGAAATTTCACACAGAGGAAATTTTGGCTCTAGTTTTGTGTTCTGTTTTTAGCTCCATACATTCACATTTGCGCATTTGGCTGACATTTTTATTCACACATTGTTGTGTTGGTTCTCTGAAGATCGAACCCGTTATATCTGTGTTGCTAACGCAATGTTGTACCAGTTGAGCTTTTGAAACACTCATTATTTTCTACACTGATTCTAAAACAAAATCAGTGGAATTATTTTGTCCCATATAGCCCCCTCTTACAGAGGTAATTTATTTGCCTTATTAAAGAAAAACAATAATGAACTCATGGATAACTTTATTTTCTGTTCATAACAACAGCTCTGTCCTCCAGACAAAACGTGGCCAGTGTGAAAGCACAACCTGTTCATGGTCAAACCCAGCTCACAGTGTCTGTGAATACACCTTCCAGGTGTGTGCCGGGGTATAGGATGTTTAAATTAGAGTGACGTATCAAGATGCAGTTATTTGCCGGATAGTGGGAATATAAAGTGGGACTTTTTAATATTATTCATGAGAATAAACTGTAACACTTTACAATAAGGTGCCATTTGTTAACAATTAGTTATGCATTAGCTAACATGAACTAACAGTGAACAATACTTCTACAGCATTTATTAATCTTAGTTCAGTGGTTCTCAACAAGGGGGCCGTAGCCCACAAGCGGGCCCCAGGTGACTTCCAAGGGGCGCTCAAGATGACTTGAGGCCCGGTCAGATTGCGGGAGATGCGAAAAAGCGCAACGAATACCCGACGAACCAAGTTTTCATATCAACGACGAAACGAATGCTCGCTTTCTTCTATTTGATGCCCGCACGGTAGCTGTCGCTGATGGAGAATACATTTCACGCCTAAACATTAGGTGATGCTGAACCGCTATTCAGGCTTCGGCTGCTGAGAAGAAGAAAGGCTTAAAGCTTAGCGCGTAGCAATACAGGCTACTAGTACTGTTTGCTTTACGTACTTACAACAGCAGAACAAGAAATGGATTTCTCCAGCAGAAGCGAAGATGAGTTTATTGTTTTTTGCCTGAATGAGCAAAGGATGAGAAAAAGACGATATTGGGTTCACCCTATTCTTGAGAAGAGAGAAGAGCACGGGGAGTTTAATAGATTGATCCAGGAGTTAAAGTTGTACCACGATCGTTTTCATTGTTACTTCAGGACGATGGTCTGGGGGTTAATTAGTTACCAAATTGCATTTGCATTGCAGCTGTACTATTTAAACAGTTGTAAAATATGTGTACACTTGACTTGATGTTTGTTAACATGTTCCTGTGCTTTCTACCTACAAGCAAAACTGCTTAGTTATTGTATATAAAGAAAAATAAAAATAAAGAAATTTGAAGAAACTGATTGTATTTGATGACTTTTACTAGTACCGCCAATATATTGTTAATATCCCATACTACAACATAACATGTGAATTGTATTCATATGAAAGATTATATATATATATATATATATATATAATTAGTTTACAGTATATATACGGTTTATACTTATTTGAATGCCGTGCTCTCCACGATTATGATTGGTTGAATGGTAAGGTTGAATCTGATTGGCTAAAGAGTACGACAACCCACGTGGGAGGGGTTGCGCTGCCAGGAGAGTCTCAAAAAACACACACATCCAAGGTGATTCACACATGAGTGACGATTTGCACATTCACATAACACGATAAACGTGTACATTTTAAACTTTTGAAATATTTGTGCACAGTCGTATGTTTGCGAAACGTACTTTATGAGAAAATAATTTTGTTTTGTATATTTATAAATGTATATTTATACTTTGTGCACGTAAATTAGATTTTAGATTTAGATTTAATTTATTGTCATTGCACATGTACATGTACAAGACAACGAAATGTGACCTCTGCATTTAACCCATCCAGAGAGTTGAACACACGCACAGCAAGTGGTGAACACACGTACCCCCGGAGCAGTGGGCAGCTATCAATGCAGCGCCCGGGGAGCAAGTAGGGGTCAGGTGCCTTGCTCAAGGGCACCTCAGTTGTTACCCGCCGGCCCTGGGAATCGAACCGGCAACCTTCTGGTCACGAGTCCCACTCTGTTTACGCATGTGTGTATCTTGTTTTAGGCGTGAATAATTAATGAGACTAAAATCGCTCCATATTCGCGGTCTATATGAAAGGCTTCATAAGAATCTATTGTTTTTGTTCTAGAACGTTATCGCGACGAACATTCGCTCCGAATATTCGCAGCCAATCTGAACGGGCCTTAAGAAGTGTGTTAAAATACATTTAAAAAAAATTAAAAACTAAAATATTTCTTATTATTTAGTCATTTCTATAATGAGTAAATGATTTAATATCAAGCTCTAAAATATTTATTGGGTAAAAATTTAGTTTTATGAGTGGGAGGGGGGACTTTGAATATTCTAAAATACAGTGGGGGGCCTTGGAGTCGAAAAGGTTGAGAACACCTGTCTTAGTTTATGTTAATTTTACCATTTACTAAAACATTTTTAAAATCAAACATTGTCAATGTTAAAATGAGTAAATGCACCATGAACTAATATAAATAACTGTACTGACATGAAGTAACTTTAACAAGGATTAATAAACGCTAAAAAACTATATTGTTGATTGTTAGTTCATGTTAGTTAATGCATTTACTACTTTTAAAAAATAACACCGTATTGTAAAGTGTTACCGAACAAACAATTCTTTAATTAAATCAATGATATAAAAATAAATCATTGGTCTACAGAAGTATCCAGAAACATACTTTATAAGCATACAAACTTTTCCACGAATGCTGAATGTCCTTTCTAGCACCCTTGAAGCAATACTTGCTTTGCGTTATAAATTGCAGTCTGACATATACTGTAATGCAGAAAGTAGGGATGCTCCGATCGATCGGCCACAGAGCGGTATCGGCCGATAATCACATTTTATGACTCGATCGGTACTCACTAACTTGGCCGATCTGACAAACCGATCGCAACTTGATGACGTCACTGTGTGAGGACGTACATGTGATTTATGAGCGGTGTATGACTGCCGCACTGGTGATGACTGCAGGAAAGAGCGAGCGAGCAGAGAGCCCGTGCATTCATTCATGTCTCCAACCTGGGTGTAACTTCATTCTGTGTTGCGCAGACCGATCGACATGTGACATGCAGGCACCACGGGAGCAGACTGTATGCTTTTAAAATCACTCGCGGAATGGTGAACTGTCTGCGCAGCACCGAATAAAGTCGAACATGCCAAGTATCTGTCTCTATCCCTCGCACATATGAATCAAAAGCAACTGACACAATGACAAAAGATTGGAAGACCAAATCCATGTTGCACGTGGCGCATTCTGAGAATATTTTTACCTGAATTACAGCTGGGTGTGAGTTGTGTTCAAAGACAGGTTGCCTTTTTTTCTCTGACAAGCACACGACACAGGTGACATAAAGCAAACTTTTAATAAACGAATATAAATCCAATCCAATTATAAAGTGGTTTCCTGTTACTTCTTTTACTATGTCTGATTAACACACAGCGCGTACTAAATGTTTGGTAATGTCCGATTCGTCACATGACGACTAATTTGAACGGATTCATTTAAACGAAGGGTTAAAATAACTGATAGGCTTTGTCAAACACTGACTGATTTGATGGATTCAGATAGTGAGTCTCTTTAGTTCACTCAAAACACCTCAGAATGTAATTGTGCTTTGGCCATTTAGCAAGAGTGTTTAGTAAGATTTATTCTAAATAATCCCAGTTTATTTGTAATATTAGTAAATTACCCATAAAATAATTTAGTTTAGACAGAAGCCAGAACAAAGCACTAGTTATTTAACTGTAAAGTGAATTTTATTGTATGTGGTCAAAATAAGAACTGTAATATTTAATAATAGATGGGAAATAATAGTTTACTTTTAAATGCCCTCATATGATTATATCAAAATAATGATCAGGTCTGTCAAATGAAAAGGCCAGTGGGAAAATTGATTCAGCAAAGAGGGCAAAAAAGAACATTGAGAGTGACAGGTAATATCTGTGTCAAATCATTTCATAGTCAATATACAGTATACTGTAATATACTGTCATTTGGAGGTTGTAACACTCGATAATAACTAAATAAAATAAGGAATCAAATGTTCCTTTGCATTTATTTTGGATTGATTGTCACTACTGGGCTCGTGGTTCCCAGTACAGTTCCCAAGAGTAGGGTACCTTTAACCCAAGACATTTTTGACCCAGGAAAATCACGTCATCACTTTATCTGAAAAACGGTGAACAGTGATCAGAGAGCTTACATGTCAGTTATACAGGTATACTGTAAAGCTTGAAGCATTGGAATCGGTCTCGGCCGATCATGATGAAATCGGTACTCGTTCTCGGCTGCAAAAATCCTGATCGGAGCATCCCTAGCAGAAAGCACTACAGAGCATTTTTATTCACCTGAATAGAGTATCTTTTGGGTGTAAGTTGCAGCGACTTTATATTTTTGAACATACGTATATTTACCATGGCTTTAAACAAAGTTTATCCAAACAGAATTTAGAGTCGTATTCAGCTTTTATAAATAGTTTTTACCTGAACGCATGTTTTGAAAATTTCGTTAGACTCTGAAACCTGCAGAGCATTCTGTAGGTGTTGATTCCATGTGGGCCTGGTTGTATTAGCATTGTTTCATGACTGTTTTGTTAAAAGACCCCCTGCTCATGTTTTTGTTTCATGCTATTACCAATATAGATCAAAATTCCCTAGGCTGACCTTAAGGATTATTGAGAATCAATAACTCAAAGCACCGCATCTCCCACTTGACTGAAATCCAAACATTTAACAGGCTGCCAGACCGTTTAAGTGGCCCATCCACCCTACACAATACTGCTCTTTTCCTGTTGGCCTGCAGATCAGGTTGCCTAGTATACCGTTTCAGGCTTTTAAGATAGGAATGATTACAGTTTTGTTTGGGCAAAAAGGATACAGTTACTCTTTGTTTGGCAAAGAGAGGATGAAAAAACAGACTTTCTCCTTTTCTATCGTGGGCTTCTATTGAGCTATTGGATCAGCGCCTGAGGGATCGTCCAGAGAACTTAAATGCTCTTTATCTCATGGACACAGTCTGACACTTCTGTTCAAGAATATGAAGCCGGGTTTGATTTCAGCGTTCCACATATAGAGAGATAGGGTCTTTTTATTTGCTCTCATATAGGTGACACCAAACAGCCTTACGGGAGGAAAGAGAATAAGCAAACCTTTCATTCAAACAAAAGTTTTGAGCTCTAGAAAGGAAAATATTTCGGTTTAGATTTAACCTTGAAATTCATAAAGAACCATATGGGGCAAATATTATGCCGTGTCTACACTGGACACGACGCGACAAAAGACAATAGAACGCATTAGAACCCATTATAATTAAACATTTTGTCCACACTGAATGCGGTTCGACATGACAATCCCATTAGAACAAGCCTGTAGCGGCATTTTACTAGTCTCAGCCTCAGACGTCATGCCCACGGACCGTTGGCTGAACATCTGATGCATAAGGCACACTTTTATGGAAACACTTCAGCACGTTCGAAGTCGTCATCTGATTGGTTGAATTTCACAGGATTTCCCGGAGACGTGGGTGTCATGTTCTTTAACGGTCTGCCTGGAAACAGCGCGAAGCCGTCTGACCTAAGAAGTAAGCTGTTGTGTTTACAACGGTTGCTATAAGAATTCATCACGATCGACTAAACGCTTAATTCTTAAAAGTATGTGGTTCATGGCATAAATTTATAATCATATGGTTGCAGTTAACTTTTGACACGTTTGTGAATTTACACCGGTCTGTTACTGTGGGGACATTTCCACTCCTCTAAACATGACGCAGCAAAAAACGAAACGTGATTGGTTGCTTTACCCGTCAGTCATATGGCCTCTTGGGCGGGCCTTGCCAAAGAAAGCGGCGATAAGTTCATGCGAGACTACTGTCTTACCAATTTTGATTTAAATGTCCAGTGTATGAAATGTAGCGTCATCTAGCGATGAGGTTGTGTTAGTACGTATGCATATTGTGTGTGTGGAGTGTTTTGTATGTGGGTATGTCTGTCTTCTGTGTTTTCACCTTTTTCTTGTTTTTACAGGTACAACTTTAATTGTTTTGCTTATAGTCAATATGTCTTATGTACAGCTGCTTTGTAACAATGAAAATTGTAAAAAGTGCTATATAAATAAAGTTGATTTGAGTTGAGTTGAGGTTGCAAATTGCAACGGAGGGCATACTCCTTCCCTCCCTTTCAAAGCACCAAGGAGGCTGACATAGGGCTAAGATTGTCACGTTTTCACTTTTTTGCCAACGGTGATAACATATGGATAGCATAAGAAATGCACTCTGTAGAGCAGTATGTCCGTTTAGGGCTACTGTAGAAACAACATGCAAATTCCATGTAAGGGGACCCGCGGTGTATGTAGATAGAAATAGCTCATTCTAAGGTAATAAAAACATAACGCTTCATTATGTAAGGTCTTTATACACCTCTGAAGCCATAGTTATGTATATTAAATAGCATTTTTGTAAATAGATCCTCCAAAAAATTACACACAGCACCTTTGAACAAACTCTGAACACAATATTTAGCATGTATAAGTTGTCCGTTTGTGCTTTGGACATAAACGTTGTGTCTCGCTAAGCTTTTTAAGGAGATGTGTGCTATTACACCAGTCCCGTGTAGACATTTACTTTACATTTACGCATTTGGCAGACGCTTTAATCCAAAGCGACTTACATTATTTATCCTATACATTTGTTTCTAAGTATGTGCAATCCCCTGGGATCGAACCCACGACCTTGGCATTGTTAGCTCCAACATGTTTTATGGCTAAATGATATGCTGTATAAAAAAATCATTTTGTTTGAGAGCGGTGTAATGTCTAGACTTTTATGGGAATGAGGTAAATCAAGATGTATTTCAGCAACAAACTTTCGTTGGCAGTAATTAGGTTCTATAAATGTTAAAGGATGGCATTGCCTGAATCCATGTTCAAAGCAATTTCTCAAAGCAAAGATAAAAGACCTGCTCTGTGTGATTGTGTCTAGCACTGAAGTTTAGAATATTTCATATTTATGAACTTCCATTTCCCTGAAAGGAATAAAGTACATTAAAGTAATCCTCACAATGTGATATCTTCATTTAATTAATAACAGCTAAGGGGATGGACTTATAAAAAATTGTCTCAAGCATATAGACTTGGTAACTTGCAAATGGTGATTACAGGACATTGCATCAGGACTTTGCTGCATCACGCAATAATATATATTTTCTGCTTGATTTAAAGTGAAAATTGAATGTAACTATTGTGTTCCCAGCTCCGTCTCCTATAACTGTGGTAAAGAAAGGCAAAACATCAAAGAACAGCATCGCCGTGTCCTGGCAGGAACCTGACCGAACTAATGGCATCATATTGGAGTACGAGATCAAGTATTTTGAGAAGGTACTGCAGATGACCATGCATAATAAAAACATGCACAATAATTATAATAGTAAAATATATTAATAACAACAATAATAATGCTAATGTATTTAATGTAATGTGTTTTTAATAGCCTATTTCATAATAATATATTATATGTGGCATGTTAAAAATGTAAAAAAAAACATGGTTGTACAAGTACAAAGAACATGTAGGAATATCAAATTAAGTGACGTCACTAGCATCAGACCCTTTGGGGGCCGTCTCAGCAGACCACCCCACTGGCGACAACCCTCACAAAGCTTGAAACCAAACCCTTCTCTGATCTCCATTTCTGGTTCCTCCTCACCTTTCAGCATTTCCCGGGCTGCTTTGTTGAGCCATTTAAAGACAGAATACCAATGAAAACGAACCTTAGCTCCTCATGACCTCAGTGTTCGGGACCGGTCTGGGAAACACTGATATGAGGCACTTAGAAACAGAAAAGCTATGATGACCCACACCCGCTCATATGAAAGCTAATGGACAGACCACTTAACACAGGGCTTTAAAACAAAAGTAATGAAGAATGCGAAACCAATCCTCTCCACTGGCCACAACACGCACACACATTTTGAAAACACTCTCATGGGGTATGAGGACTTTATCTCATTCTTTCTTTCTCATGAATTTTGTCCTTCATTTCTAACTGTGGCCAAACAGGATCAGGAAACCAGCTACACCATTGTCAAGTCAAAGGAGACGGGCGCTATGGTGGATGGTCTCAAGCCATCTTCGGTGTACATCTTTCAAATCAGAGCACGTACTTCCGCAGGCTACGGAGGATTCAGTCGTCGCTTTGAGTTTGAAACCAGCCCTTATTGTAAGTACATGGCGAAACATATTAATGCACATTAAAAACAGATGTAAGTTGTGATTGGATGCGCCACGTTGATCCCCTGTGATCGCACATCAGGTGAATTCTATATTAATATGCCACAGTAATTACAAATCACATAAGCAGCATAAGGCCAAAAATATGCACAAATACTGATGCAAAAGTTTGAGTAAAGCATTGCGAGCATGGGTTTATCTTATTGTTGTTGATTGTTGTTGTTGTTGTATTATTATTGTTATTATTATTATGGTAGTAGTTTTAAATTACTCAAACTTAAAAAATATTGCATCACCATGATGGTAGTTTGTCTAAAGGAACTAGATATATTAAAGACATTTTACCCTATCCCTGTCATGGCTCTGCTTCCTTAGTCATGTTTTTCTTGGTCCTGTAGCAGAGCCATGACAAAGTCTTTGGTTATGTGTGGAGAGAAACATATCATTGTCAAACGGACAATAATATGTTTCTCTCCACACATAACCAAAGACTTTGTCATGGCTCTGCTACAGGACCAAGAAAAACATGACTAAGGAAGCAGAGCCATGACAATCCCCTGCGACAATACTGAAAATTGCATATTGTCGCTGTCGGACTGAAACCTCAATAATTTAATAACTAAACACTGTGTTGTCAAAGTTGACAAGCTCTTTTCAATACATCTTATTTGTTAAATATTTGCCAAACTTTCAGACAAACATGAAGGGTGACCAATAGTAATGATTTATGAACAAAATTAAAATAATAGACACAAAAATAAAAGACACAATAGTAAATAAAAGATTCAGACACAAGGTTTGAGGTCAACAGTGGCAATATGCTCCTGCAGTGTGTTATAAAATTGTGGTTTGATGCAATTCGGAATAATGTGTGAAATGCATGGGTGTCGGAAGCACAAAAAATGTGGGTGGGTCCTCCTCCATAAAAACCTTGAGTAAAAACGGCACTGGATTGGTGATATCTTAAGTGGTGTGTAGAGAAAACGCCTGAGTATAATTTTGACGCTATTATTAACGCAGGTTCGAATCCACCTTTTGCCAAACTCACTCTTCTTCATTTTCACATCACAAATCAGACCGTACAGGCATTTATTTTTCCAAAAAATGAAGGAAATATTTGAGAAATGGTTATTTTTATTTTATTATTATCGTTTAATAAGAAAAGTGTATGCTAAAATGCGAAATGGAGTTTAATGTATCAAGCATTCCTCAAGTGGAATGGATTTAATTGATGGAGCTCTACCGGCACTAAATGAGAGACACTAATAAAGTGATTGGGTCCAGTATCATTGGTCTTAAAAAGTGGGTGGGTCCTGTCCGAAATGTATCTGCTTGCATTCTTGTATTTCCATATAGAGTCTGCTAGACTAATAAACTGTATTTAGGCAAAAAAAGTTATCAAATGGTACACAAGTGTTTGAAGTGACTCTCCATAACCTTCTCCCATTTATGTTCTAGCAGTAGCGGCGTCCAGTGAGCAGGGTCAGGTGCCAATCATCGCTGTAGCTGTTACTGTGGGCATAATCCTCACTGCACTGGTCTCAGGTTTCCTGATGAGTGGCAGGTAAAAACTGACAGCATGATATGTTAAATGATAAATCTGTATTTTAAAACATTTTTGATTATGTCTTAAATTATATAAGTAAATCTACATTTCAAACAAAATGTTTATGTTTGTTTGAATAGCTAATTTGGCTCATCCAAATAGAATTTAGATATACTGTATAACGTAATGGCTATAATATATTATTATACTTTTGATATTCCTGTGCTAAAGCTTAAATATTATATATACATGTGTGTGTGTGTATATATATATATATATATATGTATATATATATAAACATATTATATATATACACAAATATAAAAATAAATAAAAAGACGGTAAAAGCTTTATACACTGTTTGAATGTAATTGTATATTCATATATTATTAATGACTTATGAGACTCAGTTTTTTGAAGTAACGACAAGAGGTGCAGAAAATGTACTTTCCTCATCATTATTTTTTGTTTACGATACCACCACTATATATAAATCAGACATGAGATCATGACAAATCAATTTAGCTCTCGTCTTTGAGCTATAGCTGAAGTGCCTCGTAGAGGGAATTATAGGCATATCTACAGTTTTGTTCATTGCTCACAGTTCTACATTGGGAAATTACAGGCCTGCTTGCATATTAATGTAAACAACGGCACCAAACACAATAGCAGAGCACACAAGGAGCCAACAACAATATCCTGTTTAATACACGCTGTCCTATTTTGCATCTCAGACAGAAACATGTTAAAATGAGACAGTAATGCAGGCCCACTGAGATCCACAGTACGTATCTATAATAAACAGTGTGCAATTTACTGGAATTATTTGGAATGCACGATAGGTGTAGATTAGGGTTGTCACGGTACCATAAACATGTCTTACGGTACTATACCAGCTGAAGTATCTCGATACCAAGTAGTATCACGATGCTGTGCCATGTTCATAATTCAAATCTATACAAAAAACACAGATTTAGATGAAACATTTTGTATTTACTATAGTAAACTGTATTATACTTTGCACTATAATATTTTGTTGTATTAATTGTACTAATTGGTTAACTTGTAGCAAATACTGTAGTTTATTTATGTTTACTATGGTAAGACTCAAAAACACTAGTGTCTATGAGTTATAGTAGTTTACTGTAGTAAATACTAAAGTACACTAGATAATTTTTCACGTGGGAACTAATTCAAATGTGTAACACATTTCTTTGATACAGCAGTCTTTATAAAGGGAAATATTAGGCTTACTTTAAATGCAGATCTAAGACGGCCAGTAGGTGGCGTCAATTTTCCACTGAGTTAGTGAATCATTTAACCAACTCGTTCAAAACGCTAATTAGAGTCATTCATAACACACATTCATTTAGAAGATAAACACCTCCAAAAGGCAGATGTAAGTGTTCAAATTAATATTAATGCGCACATGGAACATTATTTACAGTACGACGATACTACCGTTTCAAAAATAGAGAGGCATCGCGATGCTACCGTAGCACCGGTACACCGTGCAACCCTAGTGTAGATAGCGAGTTTATCTGTTGTTCCCTTTCTGTCGGTCTCTTGACGTTGTGTCGAACCGACAGATTGGGGTTTGTCTTGAGAACCTATCATCTTCTGAGTATTTTGAAAAGGCTAATGAAAACTGGCCGAACCTTGCGCAGATGAGTAACACCGAGAAGGTCCGCTTTCTCGACGCACCCGTCTCGCAAGGGGGGGGCTGGTTGGTGATACTGTCGAGCCGCAGTTCGTGACAGTAAATAAGCAGTCCTCCCGTGCCGCGACTCGGCCGCCTCGGCCGTCGAGTCCCGTGCACCGTCTGCTTCCCAGCAGCCCTGGTCCTCTTCGACGCCCTCCAGCTCTGGCACCCCCCACTCAGGCGGCCCCCCTGGAAGAGACAGCGAAGAGGAGACCATCGCCCCATCAGCAGCCGTGGAGAAAGCAGAAGCGGCCCTCATGGGAAGACCTCAGGGGGATCGAGGCTACCATTGGGCCCGACCCCAGCCACATCGCTGGGAAATCGGTTAGGGACAGATCCTGCCCCGTCTCACCATCTGCTGGCCCCCTCCGGGGGGCTAGCGCCCACTTACTCTCAAAAAAGAGAGTTTCCTCTCTCTCTGGGTTATCACAGCCGCTCCCACCCTCTGCACGACGGTGAACGGCAACTCGACGTTGCATCACGGCGAAGCGCAATGTCGAGTATAAACCCCAGCCCTCAGCACTCTCAGTCAGACAGTGCGTTGAGCTGCGCAGTCGCCAGGCAGGAAAAACAGCAGAGCCGATCTCCTCCCCGGGGGACCTCCCCCGGCAAGGAATCCGTACTGCTAGCCATCGAACCACCCCCTGGGGGACGATGAAAAAGATCGAACCTTTAGTCCCTGTCACATTTCTGGGAGCCTGGCTCCGGCTTCCCAGACTGTCAGGCTGGCTAGGGAAGACGATCCGTCTCGGCTACGCGATCCAGTTCGCCACACGGCCCCTCGGGTCGATGCACATGCGACCGCTCCAACACTGGCTACAGAATCAGGTTCCTTGGAGAGCGTGGCACACCGGCAGCAGGCGTATGGTCATCACGCTTTTCTGCCGACGCACCCTAACCCCCTGGTCTCCCATGACCTTCTTGCGGACAAGGGTCCCCTTAGGGCAGGGGTCAGGCACGTCGTGGTGACAACGGATGCCTCCCTGCAGTGTTGGGGTGCCGTGTGCAATGGCCACGCAGTGTCTGGGCGGTGGACGGGCCCCCGCCTGCGTTGGCATATCAACTGCCTAGAGTTGTTGGCTGTGCTACTTGCACTGAGGAGGCTACTACCTCTCGTGCAGGACAAGCACGTGCTAGTCCGGTCGGACAGCACAGCTGCCGTGGCGTATATCAATCGTCAGGGTGGCATTCGCTCACGGCAGCTTACACGACTCGCCCGGTGCCTCCTCTTCTGGAGTCAGCAGGTGATCAGTTCCCTGCGAGCCACACACATCCCAGGCGTCCTGAACCAGACAGCCAATGCGCTCTCTCGTCAGTCGACGCCTCACGGAGAGTGGCGACTCCATCCCCGCGCAGTCCGGCTCATTTTGGAGCAGTTCGGCCAGGCACAGGTGGACCTGTTTGCCTCCCCGGACTCCACCCATTGTCCGCTTTGGTACTCCCTGACCGAGGCACCCCTTGGCACGGATGCCCTTGTGCACAGCTGGCCGCGGGACAAGCAGAAGTACGCCTTCCCCCCAGTGAGCCTCATTGCACAGACCCTGTGCAAGGTCAGGGAAGAGGAGCATCAAGTGGTACTAGTTACGCCCCATTGGCCGTAACCAGGACTTGACAACAACTTCCCCCTGGCCGCTACCCCTGGCGAAGGACCTGCTTTCCCAGGGGAAGGGGCACGTTACGGCATCCCAGGCAGAACCCTGGAACCTCCATGTCTGGATGGGACGAGGAGATCCTGAGTGGCCCACCCCCTGTCTGGCTGGGACATCACTCAGGCTAGGGCCTCGGCCACTAGGCGGCTATACGCCCATAAGTGGCGCCTCTTCTCATCCTGGTGCTCTTCTCGGCGCGAAGACCCGCGGAGTTGCTCGATCGGGAATGGGCTGTCCCTTCCTCAAGAGAGACTGGGGAGTAACCTCTCCCCCCTCCACACTGGGAGTATATGTAGCCGCTACGGCCGCTCATCATGACCCAGTTGCTGGGAAACCTCGGGGACAGCATGACCTGGTCATTAGGTTCCTAAAGGGCGCAAGAAGGCGATCGCCTCATCCGTGCTCCGTACCCTCTTGCAACCTGGGTGGCAGGCCTCAAGAGGCCCCGCCCCCTTCGAGCCTCTCGGAGCTGCCGCTCTTTCTCACCTCTCGATAAAGACTGCTCTCCTGATGGCGCTCACCTCCAAGAGGGTAGGGGACCTGCAAACACCCTCCGTGTCCACAGATTGCCTAGAACTCTTACCCGGGGTTCTCACGTTATCCTGAGACCCCGTCCCGGCTACGTGCCCAAAGTTCCAACCACTCTCCCAAAAGACCAGGTGGTGAAACTGCAGGCGCTCCCCACCGGGGAGGAAGACCCAACCCCATCCGTGTTGTGTCCAGTACGCGCACTGTGCCTCTACTTGGACTGCACGCAGAGCTTCAGAAGCTCTGAGCAGCTCTTGTCTGTTTTGGAGGTCAGCAGAAGGGAGGGCTGTCTCCAAACAGAGGCTGGCGCACTGGATCGTGGATGCCGTCGTTAGGGCATACCGATCTCAAAATCGCCCCTACCCGTTGGGAGTGAGGCACACTCCTCATGGGCACTGGCTCAGGGCGCCTCTCTGGCAGACATCTGCAGAGCTGCGGGTTGGGATATGGCCAACAACTCCGCGAGGTTCTAATACCTACGCACAGAACCGGTGTCAGCCCGCGTCCTACAGGGCAATGTCTGCGAAAGCCCTTCCCCTTCCCTCAAGGGGGATCAGCTGCTATTACGCCTCCCTTCTTTCCCCACTGGGTAAAGAACAGGCATTCCATCCATCACTAAGCACCTTCCTCGGGGCAGGCTGGGCAGAGCAGCCCTGCCGCCTTAGGCCGGGGAACAGTTGAGTTATCTGCCACATAGCTATAACCGGACCTAGTGCTTCAGACGTGGTAACCCCCCACCCCTCCGTGGGCTGTTCCGTCTGATGTATCCTCATGAATGGTTCCCACCTCGGCAACCCATGACCTCCCTAGGTGGACTCCCACCTTGCGTTTAATTCCTTAGTCCGCACATTTTTTCGATGAGTTCTCCCCTGATGGCGAGACCATGTGGTGTCTCCACTATTCCTCCCTACGGTAGGTAGTGGTCTCTGCAGCATTTTTCCCCCAAGGGGGAATAATGCTTACTCAGTGGCCCTTATGGTACCGGGCGGCTTCTCACTGGTTAGAGAATTAAGGCCTCCGCCCGTGATGGCCGGTGGCAGGGGCTTCCTATCTTTTCACAAAAGCTCTGGGACCCCCTACTTCTCCACTGGATGGTTACAATTTCACGCTAGCGCTTACCTCTGACTCGCCCAGGCCAGTCAACGTTGCTCCGCTAGAGATTGTGACGTGGCTCAGGGCTGTGGCGTTTTCCATACGAACCCCAATCTGTCGGTTCGACACAACGTCGAGAGACCGACAGAAAGGGAACGTCTTGGTTACGGATGTAACCTCAGTTCCCTGATGGAGGGAACGAGACGTTGTGTCCTCATGCCACAACACTGGCTGCACACCCCAGCGGTCGGGGGGATGCTCTCAGGCTCCTCAGACCAAACGCTGAATGAATGAGCACGCCGGCTTCCCTTTTATACCCGGATATCCGGGGAGGAGTCCGGCATGCAAATTTCATTCGCCAATTTTCATTGGCCTTTTCAAAATACTCAGAAGATGATAGGTTCTCAAGACAAACCCCAATCTGTCGGTTCGACACAACGTCTCGTTCCCTCCATCAGGGAACTGAGATTACATCCGTAACCAAGACGTTTGCTTATGAAATGCAAAGTTTATTCCAAGTAGATGAAATATTTAGGTCAAAATTACAAAACAGATTGTCTGGAGAATTATTTTCTCTATCCAGGGAATATAAAGTGAATATGAAAACTTGAACGTGACAGAAAACGTGTCCATTGTACCTCTGAGGAACATGCTGTCCCAGATGGTCTCCAGATGGAGAAAGCTATCTGTTAACATTCCCATTTATCTCAATGGGAGTCACTCGGCATTCAGCCTCAGGAATATGTGACCTTGCGGTCTGTCATCTTTGCTTATTGGCACTTTTCAGCCAGACACATCAAGTCATAAATGCCATGTAGTTAGCCGCTATGGAGCCCTGAAATTATGTGGTCCAAAGCCCATCACCAGAGACTATCTGGATCTATCACCTCATCAATACATAACATGTTACACTTGTTAAAAATATTTAAAGGAATAGTGCACTAGTACTTAAAAATGATTTCATATTGTTGATATATTTCTAAAAACATATTTCTTTAAAGGCATCTGCTACGGGCTCATCTAACAGCCAAACGTTGACTCCTTGGTCCTGAAATTTCAGAAAGACTGTCCTTAACCTTCCCCTTTGACCAGAGGCACAGCCTTTAATCTGACGTTGTCAAGTCCATGTTGAGATTTACGATTGGCACGAGGTGAAGACCTCAAAAATAGACATCAGCGGGAGGAATTTCTAACCACCCTCTCGATTGCCACTCGAAAGGCAGTTTCAATTGTTTAAGCAAGGGTTAGGAAGTCCCTCAAGGGCAAGATGGTTTGAAGCAATTACTCTTAAAGTGTATATCAGTGTATCATTCAGGC
Organism: Triplophysa rosa; assembly: GCF_024868665.1. Taxonomy (NCBI): domain Eukaryota; kingdom Metazoa; phylum Chordata; class Actinopteri; order Cypriniformes; family Nemacheilidae; genus Triplophysa; species Triplophysa rosa. Next base: position 4,625,066 of record NC_079911.1, read on the forward strand.
CACAGCCTTGACATTTCCCTCACCTTTCATGTCAATAGGGTGGTTTTCAAGTACGCTCTTTTCCAGGAAGCAATCAGAGTTGTTAATAGCCTTCTTGGCCTTACCAGATCAAGACTTATTCATGAATGAGCTACAAGGGCACCGTCAGAGGGCTATTACAGAAAGCTGTCTGGAGAACCCAGTACTACTAGACAGGGCTGTTAGTGTAGCTGTCATGGGACTATACTGCTGCTGTGATTTGAAGGTGATGATGTAAAGATTATGGGCTGAGGTGAGGATATCGGTTGAAGAATTACAATGGATTTTGCTTCCTGAATTGACACACTTCATTGTATAATATAGTAGTGGCCAAATATGAAGACCTATTTTGGATATTGGATGTCTTAGCTCTTTAGTCAAATGTTATTAAGGATTCATTAAAGGTTTTGTATAGTACTGCTTGGAGAATAAATTGAACTCAGCTTTGAGTAGAATTTAAAGAGGCTTTGCAAAAGCAAAGTTTGTTGAAACATGACACCAGGAGAATGAATACAAAATAAAATAAAAATATATTAATAACTAAAATTACCATTGGCAATATTTGCTTTATTTATTGCTTGTGTTTTTTGTTTGTCTATGTCTTTTTAATAGTGAAATCGGTGCTTGAAGTGGGCCGGTACGTGCCGGTCCTTCTCTATTTGAATCTTTAGCGTACCTTCACTTTTTCTTGCATACCTGCACTTCTCACAGGTTGCCGGTACTTTGCCACTTCAATCAAAGCTTCATTGTATGGGTGATTTGCTAGAGCCACAGCGTTAGCATTTGCCGTTATGCATCTAGTGTCTTTGGCGCAGATCTACCCAATTTCAACAGATTGGCCAATCAAACAGGGTTTACGGAATTCCAGCCAATCAAATTATAGAGGCCAAGCAGCAGTTCAGCGAATAAAACTAAAGAAAACAAAACGTTCAGCAATCAAATTGAAGAAGACAGTCTGCTAATGACTGTGACTGTGTATTGAGATGTGAGATGGCAAACATAACAAAGCCAACGGTTTTACAATAAAGATGATAAACGGTAAGATTTCAGATGTACAAACTACTTATTTTTTACCAAATTCTGCTGTTTTAAATTAAAACTTAGGCGATATGTCACATAATGTAATGTGTGTTCGACTTGACATGCCTCAAAACATAACATATAAGTTTATAGCATATAAGGCATAAAATATGACTGTGTATATGATGGATTTAATTAACATAAGAATTCAATAGACTGCAAGACTATTATAACAGGGAAAAAAATCAAAATTTTTTGGTCAAATTTGTATTTAACATTATTAAATCAGTTGTTTGGCAAATGGTTTCTTTACTGAATAAATATGTTGTACCAGCATTTCAAATGTGGTAATAATTTGTATATGGAAACGTGCACCTCTTTTTTCCCACTTCAAGCACCGAGTGAAATAATACACATTATTCCTGATGTGATGTAGTGTGACAACAAATGCCTTAAAAGTTTTGTATTATGTGCATTTCGTTTATTACATGGAGCAGGATTTGGAGCCAGGATTTCAGTGCTCGATATGGAATGGAGAGAAAGGTTTGGGTTAGGATGAGTTAGGATTTGATGTTTCTTTTAATAAATCAGGTTGATTGATAGCATAGCGATCCAATCTTGCTGCAGAGGTAACTGGAACACAGGAAGAGGTGGAGCTTCAGGGCTGGCGTGCTAGTCAGATAGACTTTAACTCATCAGCTCTGCTCTAGTGGAAAGAGACATGTGTACCTCCCCCGGGGGCTGAAGCTATACAGCCAAATCCCACAGGATTACAGACACACACACATAGACAACAAAAGTCCAGTCTTTATACACCCAAATAGAGCTGTGGCCCTTATAAGAACACACTGGTTTGTTTGGAGGATAAAATATTGTGCCTAGACATTAATAGCAAGTGTCCAATAAACAGTATTTCTTAGACTGTGGCCATGTTCAGAATCAAATTTTGTTCTGCACTTGTAGCAGGCCATTTGTTTATACAGGTACCGTTCATACTGTGAACTATGCAGTTTACTGCATTCCCATACTGTGCATACTCCAAAATGCATATTGCAATAATATCATTGCATGGTATACTGAACGTACTAAATATAATACTATGTACTAAACTATCAGAAAAAAGGTACAAAAGCAAAGGGCCAGTACCAATTCAAAAAGTACATATAGTACAGTACACTGTATATCTGTAGCTAAGGGGTACAGTATTTGGACCTTTCAAAAGTGTACCATCCCAGTTTTAGCTTTTTTCTGAGAGTGTACTAGTACACTCTGTATTATTAAGTTTTATTTGATACTAGTTGAAGATTGAAATTGAAAGAATAACTTCAGTCTTCTGGTCTTGTTCACAAAATAAGATCATATGTAGTTATCATGTACTCAGTCAGATTTTACACCTTTTCCAAATATTCAGCATCTTAGTTTTGTAGATAAAAAGCCTATTTTCTGCTGTTGATCCCTACAGAGCCTGAACACTCATTTAAAGACTCAAGTGCAACACACACGAGCAAGTGTTGTGGCTGGATGTTCACTTGTGTAATCCACACACACACAAACACAGTCTGTTGACATGTCATGCATTGGATTCACTTAAGAATGCTGTCATATTTCTTGTTTGTGTGTTTGGATGATTATCTCTAGAGTTTACTGGTGTTAAGAGCAGATGAAAACATTACCAGCTAAATCTCCACAGTTTACCGGCCCTATATTTATCTATCAGGCGTTCAATAAATGATACTGCTTCTAAAAAGTGAGAAAATTAGCATTGGGGAGAAATATTCAACCCCCAATTATTCAACTGTGATGAATAAAGACTAACACATGTCTTCTTTTTTCACAGACGCTGTGGGTACAGCAAAGCCAAGCAGGATCCAGATGAGGAGAAGATGCACTTCCACAATGGTACCCGTAAGTGTAAAAGAAACACAGACAGACACATTCAGGTTCACACAGAGTTCAATGGGGTAGTGTCAGATTATCATAAACTCCAGTTGACATGAGGTCATGAATGTTATTTACAACATTTTAAAATCGTTTTTTTAATAAATGTTTAATGCAAAGAAATGAGTGTCCCTTTTTATTTATAAATAATATTTCTTTAAAATATTTATAAAATATTTAATTATTGATTATTCAATCAGTATCTGATATAATTGGTATTTAGGATTATTACAGTCTAACTTTAATCCTTGTATTCGTAATGCATGTGCTTTTTTCAAACATATTACACTTTGGTGCGTAACTTGTTTATCATGGGCATAATTTACATTTTTTTACTAATTACATTTCTTTAATGATAAGTTAAAAAGTTGCTGGCATGCAAGGTTATTTTAGTTTAGTAAAATTAAAACTTTTTTTAATTGAAATCAATTAAAATATTGTCCTTAAAATTATTAACGTAATTGTCCAGTTAACTGTGAATACCTGTGCTTTTATCTGCAATATCTGTGTCACCTGTCTTGTTTATTAAACACATACTCAACTCAACTCAACTTTATTTATATAGCGCTTTTACAATTTTCATTGTTACAAAGCAGCTGTACATGAGACACATTGACTACAAGCAAAACAATCAAAGTTGTACCTGCAAAAACAAGAAAAGGTTGAAAACACAGAAGACAGACACACCCACACACAAAACACTCCACACACACAACACGCACACGCACCAACACACACAGACACACACACACACACACACACACACACACACACACACACACGTACGTACACAGACAAGTACGCACACACACACACGCTCAGTGAGAGCACACATTTAGGATAAAGGAGAGAGAAGCACAGGTCAAATATAACAGATAATAAATTCCTATATGCAATATTAATTAAGTAAAACTTTAAGATTCTAAAGCAGCCCCCCCGGTCAGGCAGATAGTGCAAAAACAGTATGCAAACGGTGGCGAGGAACCCAAAACTCTAATCGAGAAAAAAAACCTCAGGAGAACCCAGGCCCAACCAGGGGATTCCAGTTCCCCTCTGGCAAAAGCTGCTGCCTCTGCACAAGCTCCAGAGAACTTGCACAACAAGGCTAAATAAAATAAATAAACTTAATAATAAAATAAATTATAGTTTAAGATTATCATTAATAATCTAATAGCATTTGAAATTTTGTGGTGAAGACATGTCAAGAGACCGCGTCCTTCTTTATCCAGCTCTATCATCTCAGCTCTTGTCAGGTCCCCACTTCCCATTCTCCGCTCTACCATCAGGTCAGGCCATGAACTGCATCCTGCTCGCTGTGGTAACCTTGGAACAATGAGACAAGACTGGCTGAGAGTAGAGTACTGTTCTGTACTCTTTGATGCAACAAGTACATCAGTTGTGTTTTTGGTTCCGGTTGATCTAACTAATGCAGCCTAAACCCTCTGAAGATTTATATTATGGAAGAGTAGTGTATGCAAGATTAAAAAGATGCGTCTTTAGTCTAGATTTAAACTGACAGAGTGTGTCTGCCTCCCGGACAGTGCAGGGAAGACTATTCCAAAGTTTAGGCGCTAGATAGGAAAAGGATCTACCACCTGCACTTGATTTTGAAATTCTAGGTATTACCAACTGACAGGACGCCTGAGAGCGTAATGCACGTGAAGGACTGTAATACAAAAGGAGTTCATTCAAGTACTGAGGAGCTAAACCATGTAAGGCTTTATAGGTAATAAGCAAGATTTTAAAGTTAACGCGATGCTTTATAGGTAACCAGTGCAAGGTTGACAGAACCGGGCTAATATGTTCATACTTTTTTGTACGTGTAAGAACTCGAGCTGCCGCGTTTTGGACCAATTGGAGTTTTTGTAATAAGCCTGCAGGGCAACCACCTAACAGTGCATTACAGTAATCTAGTCTTGATGTCATGAATGCATGAATTAACTTCTCTGCATCTGACATTGACAGCATATGACGTAGTTTAGATATATTCTTAAGATGGAAAAACGCAATTTTACAGGTGTTGGCGACGTGGCTCTCAAATGACAGATTACTATCGAATAGAACGCCAAGATTCTTTGCTGACGACGAGGGTTTTATGGAACATCCGTCAATAGTTAAACAGTATTCTTGGTTGTTACTTATAGCAGTTTTCGGTCCAATAAGTAACACTTCCGTTTTGTCCGAGTTCAGTAATAAAAAGTTGTTACTCATCCAGTTTTTTATATCGACTATGCATTCCATTATTCGATGGAACTGCTGTGTTTCATGAGGCTTCGAGGAAATATAAAGTTGAGTATCATCAGCATAACAGTGAAAGCTAACTCCGTGTCGCTTTATTATATCTCCTAGAGGTAGCATGTATAATGCGAAGAGCAGAGGCCCTAAGACTGAGCCCTGTGGTACACCGTACTGGACTTGCGATTTGCGTGACACCTCATTGTTTATTGCTACAAATTGAAAACGGTCGGATAAATAAGATTTAAACCATTTCAAAGCTATTCCCTTAATGCCGACATAATTTTCGAGTCTATGTAGGAGTGTGCTGTGGTCAATGGTATCGAATGCAGCACTAAGGTCTAGCAGCACCAATAACGAGATACAACCTCGGTCAGACGCCAATAGCAGATCATTTGTAACTCTGATCAAAGCAGTCTCTGTACTGTGACATGCTCTAAATCCAGACTGGAATTCTTCATTGATGTCATTCCTTTGGAGGAAGGAGCATAATTGAGTTGAAACTACTTTTTCCAGAACTTTAGATATGAAAGGTAGATTCGATATAGGCCTGTAGTTCCTTAGTTCTCTAGGGTCGAGTTGGGGTTTTTTGACAAGGGGCCTTATAACAGCCACCTTATATGCTTTAGGCACATGTCCTAATGTCAGAGATGAGTTAATAATACCAAGAAGAGGATCTATAATTTCTGGGAGCATCTCTTTCAGTAGATTTGTAGGTATAGGGTCTAGTATGCATGTTGTTGATTTAGATGATCTAATAATTTTAGACAGCTCATCTTGATCTACGGTATAAAATAATTGCATTTTCTCCTTAAGGGCGCTGTAGTTAGTTTGTTCAGCGGGTTTCACTTCTGATTGCATTGTTATAATTTTTTCTCTAATATCTTGGATTTTATATGTGAAGTAGTTCATAAATTCATCACTGCTATGCTGATATACAGGATCAGAAGTCACTGACGATTTATTTTTTGTTAATTTAGCCACCGTGTTAAATAAAAACCTAGGGTTGTGCTGGTTTTCTTCTATTAGTGATGAAAAGTAGGCGGATCTAGAAGTTATTAGGGCTTTCCTGTATTTTCGAATACTATCCTTCCATGCTGTACGAAATACCTCTAATTTAGTTTTCTTAAAGTTGCGCTCCATTTTTCGGGCCGCTTTCTTTAGAGCCTGAGTGTGTTCATTATACCACGGTGTGGGGCTGCCATTTTTAATCTTCTTTAAACGTAGTGGAGCAACTTTGTCTAGCGTTACCGAGAAGGTGGAATTAAAATTTTCAGTGGTAATGTCAAGATCTTCAACGTTATTTCTCATGATTTGAGACAATTCGGGCAGATTATCGAGAAACGCATCTTTGGTAGTTGAAGTTATTGTTCTACCATATTTGTAACAATGAGTTTTATTTGTAGCCGTAGGCCAGTGAAGCAAACATAATACCAGATAATGATCCGAAATGTCTTCACTCTGCTGAAGGATTTTAACGTCGTCCACATTTATACCGTAAGACAGTATTAAATCTAAAGTATGATTACGAAGGTGAGTGGGTCCTGACACATGTTGACTAATGCCCATGGAGTTAAGAGTGTCTTTGAAAGCCATTCCTAAGGCATCTGTAACGTTATCTACGTGGATGTTAAAGTCACCAACGACAAGGAGTCTATCTGCGGCCAGTACTAGTTCTGATAAGAACCCACCAAATTCTTTAATAAAATCTGTGTGGTGCCCTGGAGGCCTATATACAATAGCTAGAATCAATTTAAAAAGAGTTTTATCTTTAGTATTAGGTGTTGAAACATGAAGAACCATGACTTCAAAAGAATTATATTTAGAGTTCGACTTCTGGGAAATGCTAAGAGAGTTATTGTAAAGTGCTGCGACACCTCCCCCTCTGCCTTACATACAAACCTACAAACACACCAACCATGGCATGTACCATAGAATAAAAGTGGCATACACAAATGTGGCTTATTTTAGAGTCAGAGTTATTTTATTATGTATTGCAAAAGTAATATATCAATGTTGTTTAGCACAGCAGAGAACAAACAGTCTCAAGAGAGGAAATCACAAACAACATCTCCTCCTGGCCCTGCATCTTACATTACATCACACAACCCAATGCCTACAATAACCATGAAGTACAGTAAGCAACAATTTCTCATTTCTATCTCGCTTCCTGTCCTCCCTTTCTTTCTCACAGTCAAATTCCCAGCAGTCCGCACGTATATTGATCCCCACACCTATGAAGATCCCAACCAGGCTGTCCATGAGTTCGCCAAGGAGATTGATGTCTCCTGTATCACTATCGAGAGGGTTATTGGAGCTGGTGAGTGAGTTACACACAAGTAAAACAAAACAGGCCTCAGAAAGGTTTGCTGCCCCCACCAAAAATAATGATTTGGAATGTCTTGGGCTTTGTTTACATTACAACAGAATTCTGATTTATTTTCCAATTTGATCTTTAGGCTTCATCGCATTGTCATTTTGCAATTAATTAATTAATTCATCTTTGTTTAGACATTGCAGTCATTGAACTTCATTTGTATAACATTAGATGCACAATTTTCTATGTAAATAGTTTGTTAAACACTCTTGGTTTATTTGTCTTGTCTATGCTATTGTCACTTCTATAGAAATGTCTTAATCAGACATGAGGTCTTTAGTGACAAAAGTATCGGTTGCACTTTATTTTACTGTACGTGTACCTATTGTGTACTTAAGTACTGGGTAGTGTAAGATAACTACATGTTACAAGTGTAGGTTTAGGGGTAGGTTCAGGGTTAGTACCTAGTTATTACCCAGTTATTATATTTACTGTAATAAGTACACAGTATGTACATGAGAAACAGGACTGTAAAATAAAGTGCTACCAAAGTATTATTATCTTACACAGTTTGTCTTGTTTTATTTTGTTTTAAGGATGTTTAAATGCTTTATCCAAAAAAAAAGTAATTAAGATGATAAGAAAATATTTCATGCACCATATTTCATTCATTAGAATGTACTATACTATATGTTTATATAGTATAGTATAGTTATAGTTATATATAGTTATAGTATACTTATCTTTAAAAACATTTAAGCAAACCACTGTAAAACAAATATTTCCATACACTAGTGTCTAACAGATTTATATAGGTTGGATTTTGTTTAAAATGTTTCCCTGTAACTGCTGCACTATAAATACTGGTGTGCCCCGCAAGACTTCATTCATTCAGTAGGAAGCTAGTTCATACCTCAGTAGCTTTGCACTTTGTCGCTTCGCAAGGGAAATCTGCCCGAACACAATGGGGCGTTTCATTGTCTGCCTCCTTCCTGCCGCGGGTCATTGATGGCTCTGCCTCCCGGTTGCAGGGGAGTTCGGTGAGGTGTGCAGCGGTCTACTGCGGCTGCCGGGGAAGAGAGAGATCTCGGTGGCCATTAAAACTCTGAAAGCCGGTTACACTGAGAAACAGAGGAGGGACTTCTTGGGCGAGGCCAGCATCATGGGCCAGTTTGATCATCCCAATATCATCCACCTGAACGGGGTGGTCACCAAGAGTGAGTGCCCAGATGTCTTTTTGTGATGATAATTATTTAAAGTATATATAATATATATATATATATATTGTATGTCACCTTGAATTCACCTTTATCATTCATTATTCAAGAGTGAAACATTTTTTTTGCCTAACCTGGACATATGAAGGAAAAATTGCTTAAACATAAAAAAGCTAATCTAGCTGGTCCCCAAGCCTGGCCAACCTGGAATGCTGGTAACAAGATCACAAGTGCACTAAATCTCTCTTAAACAATCAAAACAGGTTGGCCTGACAATAGGGTGGGAGACCAACTAAGTCCAGCAAACCAGCTTATGATTAAAGCAGCTTAAGCAGAAAAGTACTGGAAATTACTTTAAATGTTATTTTTCTAGTTATGCACAGCTCTGAAACACTTAAAAAATCAGAAATTGTTCTTTAAGATGACCAATACTCCTCTGATTAAATTAAACAAATCAATTAAATAAATGTATGAATTTAAAATATATTCATAAAAAATATGACCCCATTGATCTTATCTGTGATGGTTTGGCTGTTGTCCCAGTCTGTTTTTTGCCTAGTGACAAGTGCTAAAAATAATTTTAAAACCATCTTGCCTGCCAGCTAAGATTCACAAACTGCATTAGCTTGGTTTAGGTGTTTTCTTAAAGTCCCAGTGAAATTAAACATAACAATTACTATTTTTTCATGAAATCTTGCAGCGTTTATTGTAAGTTGCTTACTAATGTGGTTCATTCTCTTTTAAAAATGCATGTGCCCTCATAAGATTCAGTTAAAATCTGAACATGCACTTCCGCCCTCTAGTGACTATCCATCTCAAATGACGTAAATTAGATGGCTTGGGCGGTCAGTCAACTGTCAGTCTGCTCCCAGTTCCATTTCAAAATACAATGGCTGTTTTTATACATCCAATCAAATCACAGTGAAAAAACAAGCCACACCCACTATTTTTTCTAATTCGATGCGCATCAGAATACCAAAGCAAAAACATTTGCAACTTCCGGTTCACGGAGACTTGAGTGAAGGAACCTCACAAATTTGAGAAGTCATGGTAATGCATTGGCCAATATGTTTGTTAACCCTGTGGGAAACAAAACTAAAATAAGTATGATTTATTTCTTCTGCTTTCTGCAAGGCAAACCAGTGATGATAATAACAGAATACATGGAAAATGGATCCCTTGACACCTTTTTGAAGGTACATTTTCTCTTTTTGGAGATACAGCCATTGAAATATAAAACAATTATAGTGTCTTCTTAAAAACATTACCAGACTAAATAAATTTTGTGTTGTATTGTGCAGTTAGTTTTCCTCAAGTATTAGCCCTGCTCTTGTTCGTATTTTCTATTAAACTCAGATGTGTGGATGTTTTATCTCTTTTCTGCTCCAACAGAAGAACGATGGCCAGTTCACAGTCATCCAACTGGTTGGCATGCTGCGTGGCATCGCTTCAGGCATGCGCTACCTATCTGAGATGGGATATGTGCATCGTGACCTAGCTGCCCGCAACATCCTGGTCAACAGCAACCTAGTGTGTAAGGTGTCCGACTTTGGCTTGTCAAGAGTGCTAGAGGACGACCCGGAGGCGGCCTACACCACACGAGTATGTGCTTCACAATGCAATTATGAGTCACGCTAGCTGGCTAACATATTAGCCCTCATGTCTATTAGCTTCCTCTTAGCAGGCCTCTGTTTGAACGTTCAATTAAACCTCAGTGCCTATAGCATCCTCATGTGTAATAGTTTTCAGTCTTGCTGTGATGATTTTGTATGGTATTGAGCTGGAGGTGGTAAAATGAACTTAAAGTGATACTTCACCCAAAAATGAAAATTCTGCCATCATTTGCTCAACTTCGAGTATTATTTTGTTCTGATAAACACAGAGAAAGATATTTGGACACCCATTGACTCCCATAGTAGGAAAAAAACAATGGTAGTCAAAAGTGCCCCAGAACAGTTTGCTGTCCTACATTCTTCAAAATGTCTTCTATTGTGTTCAACAGAACAAAAAATATATTTTTTCCTACTATGGGAGTCAATGGGTGTTGAGATCTGTTTGGTTATAAGCATTATTCCAAATATCTTTCTCTGTGTTCATCAGAACAAAGAATTGTATACACATATGGAACAACTCGAAAGGTGAGTAAATGATGACAGAATTTTCATATTGAAGTATCCCTTTAAAGGCTTTGAAAAAAAAGCATTAATAAGCGCTAATATGAATGATGTTCTTAAAGCGCTACTGTTGAAGGCAGAATGATTTGCGAATGACTGTCAAGTGTGTATTTGTGCTTTTTTTATTGTCTCATTGTCTCATTGTCAAAGGCCTGTTTACTCTAAAAAATGAAAAATTTAGACTTCCAGTAGACCTCCGCAAAGAATCTATAACTGTAATTTTAATATAATTTAATACAATTAATATTCAATGAAATATTAATATTAATTAATATTAATATTAATTAAATATAAAATAAATTGTGATTTTTTTACCAAACACGGACCGGAAGTTAACTTTGGGCCAGCACGTGCGGCCGATGAAACAGTCTATAAACATTACTTTAATGATAACTCTGTTAGTGTACACAAGATAATGTTGCAATGATGCAGTTGTTTTTGTGCCTCGCGATGTTTAAAATAATATATATTAGTATTATTGTTGGTATTATTATCATAATAAGGTGTGAACAAGCTATGTTATTGAAATCATATAATGTTTTATATTAGAAATGTAAAATATTTTATATTTCACATTTTTACAACTTTGTGTAACAATTTATGTTGATTAAAAAAAATCTATTTAATATTATTCAGGGTTATGAAAATATTATCAGGGAAATAAAAAACTGTACAACTAATAATTATTACTGATCCCTGAACATGAAGCTGCATAATTCTGGGTTGAGAGAATATAATTAGAAGTTTCATTCATAATTAGCATAGCATTTCCCCCCGTTTCTTAGTTTAGCGTGTCAAAGGAGCACTGAAGAGAGCGTTTGTGTGTGGATGTGTGTGAACTGTCAACAGAGTAAATGAAGACATGTCTCTTCGGTGCGTGAGACATACTGTCAGAGATGGAGAGCGCCAATGGTTGGACAGTCAATTAGAGATTAGCATGTAAGAGCTATCTACAGATCTTGTGCTTCCTGTCACTGTTTTCACAGACTGAGACCAGTGATAATCACCCGTTAGGATGCTTTGACAAGACATGTTTCTAATCCGAGATGTGAAATCCAGTGTGCTGTTTGTCTTGCAGGGTGGGAAGATTCCAATCCGGTGGACGGCCCCTGAGGCTATTGCCTACAGGAAATTCACCTCGGCCAGTGATGTATGGAGCTATGGCATTGTTATGTGGGAAGTGATGTCGTACGGCGAGAGGCCATACTGGGAGATGAGCAATCAAGACGTAAGTTAACACAAGACTTGTGTCTAAATGTGCTGTTACCTCTGGTGTAAAATCCAGACTATTGTGAAAAAAGAAGGCTTTTTATCTTGCAGATCATAGAATGTGCCAAAAAAAATCCCACATCCCATCCTTTATATTAAAAATGGGACCCAGGTCATAGAGACCAGGATAATACAGAGACCTCTTTTGAAATAAGCCAGTAAGGAAACTCGCAAACTAGCTAAGCTTTATTAACTACCCCGATTATCATAGCTTATCATAAAATTACTCTCTATATAACTTTCTTTATGAAATAGTATACATTCATTTTCATAATACTGGAATTTTACCTTGCAGTCTTTTAACACTACACCACAATAATACTACACCACAATAATTGCCTCCCATGGCCATTTTAGAAACATGTGATATCAGATTGCTGTAGGGGAAATGAGAGTGATAGAATGCTGATGTTTATATATAGACGTAAGGGTGAACTGTAGACTACATTTTCAGCGAGTACTACTGTATAAGTGGGGGAGATATTTGTGGCGATTTGGTGGGATAGAAAACTTTTTCTCCCACTGCAGTAAATCTGCCGGCGGTCGAGTCAAAGGTCACATGCTTACAAACTGCAGAACACACGGGATGCTGGGTAATGGATTCTAGCAGAAACCGAGTTTCAGTTTTTGACCACAATCCACTCTCTTAGCTCTACTACACAAAAAGGCATCATCTGTCTTCTAACAAAATATGCCTGGCTTATTGAAGTTTGGTTGTGGGTTAATGTTTCATTAAAAGACATTAGTAGCTTACGTCATGCTTTCCTTTATGGGTTTTCTTGTGAATTTAAATGTGATCTCATTACATCTAGTTCCGTATTTCCAGTATTTTCTTTATATGTTCTATATTGTCTTAATTTCTTAGAGTATTTAGAAAAAAATAAAGATCAGAATAGAATGAAATACTAAAAGGTTTTCTGCATTGTATTAACATGCGTTGCATCATGTTTAGGACTCACAGGTATTGCAGACCGGATGCGCACATTCAAAGACCAATGCCAAGACATAAGGCATGTCATGACCACTAACATGCTCAAATTCTTTCAGAGCGTTGTCTTGACTAAATCGATTTATATTCTTATTTGGTTTGGAGTGTACTTTTGTTTGTATTTGAGATATTTTTAGATATTGAACAATTCAAGTGTATGTTAAACAGCCGCCTCCGTGTCTTTTGTCATGCAGATATGCATGTCATATGTCAAAGCATGAGATGACAAGTATATTTGCAGACAACGATAAAAGAAGGCACTGCTCAAGTTTTCCCGGCGTGTCCCAGAAGGAGGTACACTTCCCAGTCATGGTTTTATCAAGCACAGCTGACCTTTTTTCCTCCTTTTCAATTTACCAGTGATGGCTTCATCTGCTCCTCACGTGACGTTCTCTGCTCCATCATTAATCTGTTTCACACACACTTGGGAAGGAAAAGTTATTTGATGTTTTATTTAACAGAATCTTGAGAAGTTCCCCTCAGATCTCGGCTTCCTCTGCTCAGCTAGACACACTCTCTCTCTCTCTCTCTGTCTGTCTGTCTGTCTGTCTCGCTCTCTTCTCTCTGAGTCTGTACCATGAGGGATTGCTTTCTGAGCTGCTGTTGTTATAGTGTTGCTTTTTTGGTTTGGTTTGGTTTGGTTTGGTTTGGTTTTTTGTGTGTGTCTTCACATGTGAAATGATTTTATTTTAGCTTTGAGAAGAGCAGAATCTTTGTTTGCTTTGTGTTTGGCTTATAAAGGATCTCGTAAAATGTTGAGCTACACTAATATACCTCTCAAATGAACCCTGTTAGAACACTATTTACTGTAAATACTATTTATCAGCACTAATCAGTAAACAATATAACATCAGTTAATGCGAACAACTGACTTGTTTCATGATAAGGACATATAATAAATACTACAATAAAAGCTATAAAAGGCTATGCTAGGACTATTTTGTCGAGTGTTTTCCAAAATGAGATAAACCCGTTTTTAAATTATGTTTTTTACTATGTTATCATGTTTTTATTGTGTTTTATTGTGTTAGTTAGCTGTATTTTTTTGTTATTATGGCTTAAATCAAAACAAACCAACTGCAGATTAATTGGAATGCACAATGAAAAAAACATGATTTCTGAATAATTTTAAAAACGGAGTTATCTCATTTTGGAACCAAACTCTTCATATTGATATTGATAATGAAGTTATCATATGATTAGCACGATATATGGTATCCAAAATGTTATATATATTCATTATTTAATTAATAGTAACACTAACATAAAATAGATGGTTCTACCTCTAAATTCTGATTGGATGTGCCACAATCAAAGTTTTGTAAAACTACCAATAAAGGCATGCACACCAGAGAATGCATGTATAGTTTATATACACATTTTGGCGTTTTTAGATTCAGAGTTTCTTTTTTTAAAACTGATGATGAGATTTGCCATTGTCATGATCTATTGTCAATTTTCTGTTCATTGTTTCTGATCAGGGGCGTAAGGGGGGGTGGTTATGATTATTCTAAGGGCCCACACACTTTTTAGGGGGTGGGAGCCCATACAACTCCAAAATATAAACAATTATTACTGGCTTACCATAGCCAAAAAGGGGAAAACAGGAAGATGGATTTATGATGTACTTGCTCATTATTTCAATTTGTTAATTTCAAACAAAAAGATACAGTGCAACTTTAACAGTACTTAATATAGTTTTTTACATTTTTTAACACAGCTGGACCAATTGGCTCTACCTGAATGAAAACAAGCTACCATTTGTGATTCAATAGACATGGCATGCGTGGCTTATATTTATAGTGGAACAGGGTATACAGACACTGAAACATTCGTTGTTGTCTCAGGTGATAAAGGCAGTAGAAGAGAACTACAGACTCCCAGGTCCTATGGACTGCCCAACTGCCCTCTATCATCTCATGATGGACTGCTGGCAGAAGGACAGAAACAGCCGACCCAAATTTGAGGAAATTGTCAGTTTACTGGACAAACTGATTCGCAATCCCAGTAGCCTGAAGAGTCTTGTCAACCCATCAAATAGGTAGGACCATTAATCGTTTACTTTGATCAGTGGTTAATTTCTGTACGAGTCATGTCAAAAGCATACTTGATTATGTTTGTGGATGTATATGTATATGAGTGTAATGTATTTTAAATTATTAATCTATTAAAAAATGTATCTGTTTCTTAGTGTTCGTAATTTTTATAAACTTTCCCTGCGAGCAAAAGTATATTTTTGTTGATTTAGTCAAGAATGTATTCGTTGGAAAAACATGTTGACCAGTGAAATCATTACTTATTAAGAGATAAATACATAAATATACAATAGATATACAATTGTGAATGTTTAAATAAGAAATCATGCATCTCCCTCACTCTCTCTCTCTGTCTCCCAGTCTTTTCATTCATTTTTCTCTTCCTTTTATATTCTAATTATGTTGTTATTTATGGCATATGATTAAGGCAGACTATGCGCTCAGAAATGATGTCACATCTGTGAAATGTTGATAACAGAGGGTTAACCACCCCAGTACACGGTTGTCACAGGAAATCAAAATTTAATGACACTTGTAACAAATAAGCACTCAAATTTCATGATTTAATGTTGAGTTAAACAGAAGTGACACTGTGCAAATGACTTCCAATTACCGTGATTATATGGTATCAAATGTGAAGTGGTCTGTATTCCTACGTGGTGGAATCATTTATTATCTGTAATTGTGTTATGCAATTATGCTCAGGTTTAATATGAAATTGATTTGGAAATGGGAATGTTTTGGTAGCTACTGTATGTTGTTGCTTTATTTGTCTTTGCATGGTGATATTTAAAACGGGATAAAAAATCAATCACTGCATCAATATTTATACTTACACGATTTAGGCCATAAAAACAGAATTATGAATAAGGCTTAATAATAATCTTAGTTCCAAATATTTAAACAGTATCAAATACACACTTTGGTCTGTGACCCATACGGAAAATATGTTATATGTTATTTTTACATTTTATGTTGTTTTGTATTCTTTCTGTAATATAATTTAAAAGGTTAAAATGAAACCCGTTTGTGAATGTTTTGCTTTGCTAAAACGATAGCATGGCCTTGAGCTGGCACTGCCCCCACATTTTTGCAAAACCTGATGATCCATGTTATCCCAGCATGATTTGATAACGTTCCAAGCAGCAGCCTGGCATGCTTTAATGAAAGCTAAGAAATCTGACCTTTTTTGTACAAAGAAGTTGAGCATTGCCACACATTGGCGATCTAAAATCACTAATCCAAAATCATATTCAAAACACAACAATACTTTATTTGCAGGTCTGTAATTTAAATTTGTATTTTCAAATGTGCCCTAGACGTTTGGAACTAGATGTATAACTATTGTTGTTGTAAATGAAGAAAAATACATTTTTGATACCTTTTTTTGTGTAGACCATTAGATACACATTAAAGATACAATACTGTGCTCGAGTCAGCTCAGATCCGTAAATGCTTTTAGTATCCAAGCTCTACCTACAGTAGATCTTTAATCTCACGTTTATGCTCACCACTGTATGTGTCTTTCCCACAGGGTGTCGAATTTATTAGTGGAGCACTGGAGCCCTGAGGGCTGTGTATTCAGATCGGTGGAGGAATGGTTAGAGGCCATAAAAATGGGTCGATACACAGAGCTTTTCATGGAAAGTGGATACACTTCTTTGGAAGTAGTCACTCAGATGACCTTGGAGTAAGTCATTGAGCCTGTTTACTGTTCATGGAATGCTGAAATGAATGTATGAAGAGTTTGACCCCAATTTGAAAACGGCGTGTTTTGATCAGGGAATTCCGATGCACTTTCTAATCGTTGATTGTTAGTTACACGACGTTTAGGGGGTTGATAATAAAGAACTGTCATTTGGTTTAATTGACTTCTGCTAATAGTTAAATTACACAAATTCATTAAGAAGATGTTCCCACATGGCGAGTTGTACCAATAAAGGACAGAGATTAGCTCGGTTTGCTTTAGTGTATTTTCCAGTTATAAAAATCCCTGCTTTGTCGTTCTTTTGCAGAGATCTAAGGAGAGTTGGAATCAGTCTTGCCGGCCATCAGAAAAAGATCCTCAACAGCATTCAGGAGATGCGCGTCCAGATGATGAACGCCACTATACCCATCTGAGGCCTGCCCCAGCTCTAAGGAACTAGCCAGCACTTTTTACCATGGACACCTATTCACTGAATGGAACTTATTGAACCATCATTTAGAAGGACAAACGGTTTACCGTTTCATTCACGCGAAGCTCCCAAACTAAGAGTGACTTTTTTGAGGAGGACCTTGAATGAAATGTTGAGTTGGCACTTGGAAAAGTGTGGCACATCTCCAGGTAGGACTACTGACTTGGGATCAGGTGTCTCTGGGCTGAATGTATAGCATTTTTCCATGACCTCATTCAACAATATTATTACCTCCGGAATGCCACCAGAGTCTGCGGTCAGTTTCAACTCACGGATGTTTTTCTTACAACAAGTTCACCTGGGGCAATGTTCATGCAGTACAACTGAATTCATCACGGGATGAGGGAACAAATGGCAGTGTTAACAAAGCAATAGCAGCATTCAAGATTGATGTTCATTTTATTTTAATCCGAATTGCTTCCTTGTTTCATTGAAAGGACAAAGAAATGAACAAGAGAATTTTCCTTTTGCACAAACTTGTGGAGAGCAGCGGAAATATGTTTGTATTTGAAAATGTGATGTTTCAGAACAACTGAATTGTTTTAGTTCACTGTTTTGATGTTTTGTAAATAGTGTACAGTTGCGTAGAAAAAGTGGAGCTCAAATGCATCCGTGTTCATGTGGGGTTGATAATTTAGTGTCTGGGTGGGCTAACATACTATGTATATTCAGTCCAGTCAATAAATGTTTATATTGACTATGTGCTTTGTTAGGTAGAAAAATGGTGTATATGCATAAGGGGCAATGACGTACTTCCACTAAAATCTCAGCCAGACATATACGTCACCGCTCTGTGTGCATATGCACCAGTTTCCATTCATGTGTGAACTCTAATACTGAATTTCTGATACATATTCACACCCATAATTTTGCCTTGTGCAATTGTTCACAGTTTATTACAGACTAGGTGGGTAGAAAAGTTAACAGTCAAAAAAACAAATACAGTTTATTTATTGTGCACAGTTTATTAGTGCATGTCATGTTATTTTTGTCCCTATCTTTATTTAAATTGTTTGATCTAACTTGCACCAATCCTGAAAAACATTTTTAAAATTCCTCAAAAGTGGGGGCATGTTATGTTTCAGGAGGGCATCAGTCACAATCCACTGCTAACGTACATTTAGTTCTGGATTAAGATGTGCACTTTTTACTGTCCAAAATTTCTGATAAATAAATTGAAAAAGATTTCAAAAAATCATTTCCTACTCCACATTTCCTTTTTTAATCACGTTACTAAAGTAAAATGGGTTGCAGATAAATTGGTTAAGTATATCAGAAATAACAATATAAGATATGATGAAATCAATATACATGAAATTGATAAAAATACATGAAATTCATAAAATTATGAATACCTGTATAAATATAAGAAATATAAAAAAATTATGAACCTAATTCAACCTAATTATTGTGTGCCGAATGTGTGGCATGTCAGTCACCACAATAAGTTTGACTCATCCCTTGGTGTATACAAATGATCAAAACACGTGTTGACAGTAAATAAACTATAAACATTTAATAAACATATACAAAAAAATCCTGTAATGGATAGACATTTTTTAATTCGTCAGTTAAAAGAATCTGTGAATTCTAAGGCTGACCTTTTAGGGTGAGACCACTTTTCCAAGAGCTAGAACTTGATTGGAGTTTGCAGAACCTGCTGTATGGTGCCGATGTGGTTAATAATGTAGTTAAGTTAGTGCCCTTTCTGTCGGTCTCTCGACGTTGTGTCGAACCGACAGATTGGGGTTTGTCTTGAGAACCTATCATCTTCTGAGTATTTAGAAAAGGCCAATGAAAATTGGCGAATGAAATTTGCATGCCGGACACCTCCCCGGATGTCCGGATAAGAGGGAAGCCGGTGTGCTCATTCAGAAATAAACATTACCTTTCGTTTGACTGAGAGAGTATTAGCTACCACAGGGATGCATTACAGTAAGACAGTAAAACAGATTGATTTGCCATGTAAAACAAACGAAACGTATCGAGCCTCGATGACGTAACAGGCTTCAAATGAGACCTCCGGAGGATGCAGCCTCCCGAAACGAGATAGAGTGTGATTGTATAATGTAACGCTACACAAAGCATGACAGAAAATTGCGTTAAATATTTTTAACGCGTTGTTCTGAAAAAGTGATGCCATCTGGGAAAGGCCATCACATGGTGAAATTGGACATATGACAGGTTTTGAATTCATATGAAAGCTGGTTTTCAGCCCTTTTCAAATCCAAGTTTTTACAGAGTGACCATAAATTAACCATGCGACCGTACAATGTGATTGATTAATAAATTAAGTGTATCATCAATCATAAATTAAAAAAGAAATTTCTTAGATATATTTTTACCTAGGTGACGAGGATCACTCAGTCGCTTTGTGTCAAACTCAAATGCAGTTAACGTTAATTATGGGGTTCTGGACCAGCGAATGTGTGCAAATGTGCATTTCGTCCGTCATCATTAAAACGGCGACATCACCGTTTTAATCAACAGGTTACAACGTTGTTGTAGCTATATGGGTGCTGTTTTCTTGTTGTAAAATACATTTGGCCAAAATCTAATTTATAAAAGATGAAATGCTACTGTGTGAAAGAGCTATAAGTGCAGGCAAATGCTATCCTTCTCCGGTCCCAAATTCCCAGACCTCAAATACATAAAAATGAACATTTTATAAATAATGTTTCTTGCGTTAAGAAAATGCTGTACCTGTTCAAAAAACAATAACTTTATTTAACGACAACTCTACCCTTGAAAGACGCTCCGCTGCTGGGGTGGAGCCACGAGGTTTTACTGACAGTTTGAGTGTATCCAACAAGATTTAGTCACAAGCTCTTTTTAACGTTTCATTGGCTAAATATTTGTAAAACAGGCAGACAGACATAAAGGGTGACCAATAGCATTGATTTATTGAAGAAAAAAAATACCACCGTAAAACGGCACTTCAGAGTGTAAAGGCAAAAAGGGCATGTGCTCTGCACAGGCTGAGCCCTATCTGTGCACGTGCCTGCAAATAGTGAAAGTAATGATAATAAAAAAAATGAAACAGAAGCACACATTAGGGGTCGCTGTGATCTATGTGACAGCCAGGTCCAAGTCTGTTTTGCACGACATTTATCAGATTCTGCCAACAAATCGATGTGACGTTTAGCTGATTCTGCCAACAAAGCTTTTCTGAATGGCGTGAGGCCGGTGTCCTGAAATTTCATCCTACCCATCAGATTATCCTACCAGGCATGCACACATCAATGTGACGTCATTTTTTTGCGGTATAAAATCATCCTACTTGTTTATTTTATATTGCTACGAGAATCGGATAGTGTGTTTTCGTTGTTAAATCACTCTACACATTTATTTAATACTGGTAGTACAATTTGATAGGGTATTGCGCTGAAAATTAATCCTAAATGTTTATTTTATGCTGGTAGGATAATCTGACAGGGTATTTTGCATTGTAAAATCATCCTACCTGTTTATTTTGTCGATGTGGTTTAGATTATATTAAGTATTGCCCTGCGGTAGGAAAATCTGACAGGGTAGGGCAATTCGACAGAACATCAGGATTAAGTGGATTTGAAGCCAAAGTATTTGATGAACATATAACCTACATGCCGAGAGCATTTGGTCAATATCATTATCTCATTTTTGATGAAGGTGACGTTTAGCGGCTTTTGCATCTGAGCTCCTCACGTGTGAACACACCATCAGGATAATAATTTCAACATACTATGATTAGGAACATTTTCTGCAAATTAAGACACGGAGAGTCCTTTTATCAGTTTATTGTCTGTTCTTGCTTTAGCCTGTCTTCTGACTTGTGTGTCATACAGTTCTGTGTCTTTAAGGTTTCATTATGTTTTCTTCAGTTTTACATTTACATTTAGTCATTTAGCAGTCGCTTTTATCCAAAGCAATTTACAGAGAGTTCAGGGAGCAATAAGCGATATGTCATACAGGAGCAGTGTTGGGTTTAACTAGTTACTAAGTAATTAGTTACTGTAATTTAATTACTTTCCCCTTGAAAGAGTAAAGTAAGGGATTACTCTGATTTTTTCTGTAATTAAATTACAGTTACTTCTGATGTAATTAAACTAAATACTGTGTAATATATTCAATAGTGGAAATGACATCAAAATTATAAGTCTAACTTTAAAATGTATGCTTTAATGTATCCTTCTCACATTTGTATACTTTGGTCAGTTAATAAGAATAATTTATGTAGTTATTTATTATTTATTTAAATTAATTAAATAACCCGTTTCATGTCTATCCTCTTTGAATCAATTCTAATCAAGGTTGATGTAGGATATAGAAAGTAATTAGTAAGAAGTAATGAAATACTTTTTGGAGAGAGTAATTTGTACAGTAATCTAATTACACTATTGAATATGTAATTTGTAACTAGTAATTAATTACTTTTTCAGAGTAACTTACCCAACACCGTACAGGAGCAATAATACAATAGGTGCTAATACCAAGTTACTAGTTTCAACAAAAGCCAGACTAAATATCTGTTGAGAGAAAGAGGGTTTTTTTTTTCTTTCTCATTTGTCTGTCAAGTTTTCACAGAAGAGATGGGTTTTAAGTAGTTTTTTTAATGTTGTAAGAGATGTAGTTGACCGGACTGTGATAGGAAGAATGTTCCACCAGGAAGGAGTTGTGAAGGAGCCTTCAATTAGACACATTAGATCCATGCTTATTCATCCACCAAACCGTGACTTACACCACATTGCTAAGAACACCTTTCTAAGAGGCCACTGGATTGTATTAAACATTGCTCGATTTTGTCACTGAATGCCTGTATTACAGTTCTTATAATGGCTCTTTATTAAGTGTATTTTTTATTTGACAGGAAAAAGTGAACTCCTTTTTCTCCGTAGTTTTGTCAAGACAAATAAAAACTAGTTATTAGTCAACTGCAAGTGCTTGTAAAATTGCATTATAACATACAAATCTGTAAAATCACTGAGGAGTTAAAGAATTCACCACTGCCTTACCGATAAATATTTATAACGTTCCAAAATTAGCTAAAAGAAATTAATGTTACTATAACAAACTTGGAAATAGATTTGTTATACGCAGTATAGATCATTCAGAAAATATTTTGTATTCTGTAGTACTGAAATTCATTTTGTAAAAAAGGTTAAGTGTAAGCCACTAGCCTGTATGAAATACTGTATCCCTATATACAGTAATGGTGGTCACAGCTGTGCGTGTGTTATGAGCAGCTATTGATATTGTTTTTTTAATTCAACACACTGCAATGATAAATAGTACCTGTTATCTGTTGGATTACTTACGGACTATTAAAATATATGCTCCTCTCCCACTGTCCCACAAAACAGCCTAAAACCACTATGGTAGCGAATTATATGGAAGAAATATTGTATTAGTGCATCAATTAACTTCCGCGGTACAACCAGGACCATCATCTGCACTGTAAAAAATGATTTTTTTGAGTTTGTAAATAAAGCTAGCATTACTTGAGTATGTTTTACAAGCAAGTTGTATTTAGTCTTTCTACTGTAAAAGGTTGCGTTTAATTCAATGTGTTACTTGAGGTTCTTTTGTAATTATTTGTGCTCTAATACATAAGTACATTTAAATGAAAATGCCAAGTAATATGTGACCCTGGATCACAAAACCAGTCTTAAGTAGCACGGGAACATTTTTAGTAAAAGACAAAAATACATTGTGTGGGTCAAAATTATCGATTTTTCTTTTATGCCAAAAATCATTAGGATATTAAGTAAAGATCATGTTCCATGAAGATATTTTGTAAATTTCCTACCTTAAATATATAAAAAAAATATTTTTGTGAGTGGATGGTCTGCCACAGTGTCCCTGATTAACAACTTCAAAGGCAATTTTCTCAATATTTTGATTTTTTTGCGCTCTCAGATTCCTGAGTTTTAAATGGTTGCATCTCAGTCAGATATTGTCCTATTCTAACAACTCATATATCAATAGAAAGTTTATTTATTCAGCTTCCAGATTATGTAAAAATCTCAATTTCGAAAAATTGACCCATAAGACTGGTTTTGTTGTGCAGGGTCACATATTAACTTGGTGTTTTGTCATTAAATTAAGCGATGTATAAAACTGATGAACGCAAGTAAGATATACTCCACACAGCCATATAACTGCTGCACATGCGCACTTCGGACATACAAATGGCGCGCAGAGCCTCAGGAGATCTTGCCCAACGGAACATTTTTCAGCGCCTGAGGGTATTAAACTCTGGTAAGTCATTAAATGTTTTATTTTTAATTCATGTAGTAACATTTGCAGCATAGTGCAACGTTAATAAACTTTATTTTCGCTGGTTTGTTTGAGTTCGAGTTCTTGTTATTGATTCTCGGTATTGCTAACATTTCTGGACAACGTTTGCAAATGCGGTTGTTTTTTATTATGCACATGGATAATATAATTAACGTGTTGCTAAGTTAAGCTATTAATATGTTGACAGTGTTCAGTTTGATAAGTGCCAAGTCTCACATGTCTAACATTACGTAACTTAGACAAATAACTTGCGTGTAATGCATATTCATCAATTTAAATCAAGTTTAAGCTCCGTATATAACCAAACCAATATGATAATGATAAACTTGCAGTAGCCTGCTGTGTCATGGTTCTGCCCCACCTTGTCTTGCTTTTCTTGATCTAGTGGCAGAACCATGATCGAACCTTTTGTTTGACAGTTTTGGCATTCCATATACTCCCTCTCTCCGGTGTGGCGTCTCTGTTCCCGCCCTTTCGTCTCGTTATTGCTTGTTAATTAGTTCATGTCCCGCACCTGTCCCCTTCTTGATTTAGTCCCCTTTATATAGTCCTCTTGTTTCATTGTCCTGTGCTGGTTCATTGTTGTTTGTCTGGTGAGTGCCTGTGCTTTGTTAGTCTAGTTCAGTTTAGTTATTTGTATACTATGTCAAGTGTTAATTTTAGTCTTGTGTAGATGTAGTCAGTTTTAGTCCTGTCCTGTCGTGTTTTCGTATTCCCATGTTTTGTTATGTTCCCCCACGTGGGTCTTTGTTTTGTATTTATATTTTTTTAAATGTCTTGTTAACCCCTTATCCGCTGTCTGCGTCTGGGTCCTCTGTACTGTGTCCTTGTTCCCTCACCATTCGTGACACTGCTGTATGTGAGTGTTAACTTAGCCGTAGCTAACTCTGCCTTAGCTAGCTCTGAACTGGCGTTGTTGTTACAGTTAGAATGGAGGATATTGAACTAATTTGTTCTAACATTTAAAAATTGTTATAACGTTAGCCTATGTTCAATGCATTAATGTCAATAAGTTCATTTGAATTGTAAATGACAAATCTAATTGTGGCATTAACATCCATGTTCCACAGGTAACGTTAACTTAATGATAACGGATTGGACTCTGATGCCAGAGGAAATGTGAATGTGGTTTAATGGATCTGAATTGTTTTATTTGTTTCTGTTTTTTAAATAAGCTGTTAAATATTTGAATTCAACCTCTGAATAAAAGTATTTTTGTGAAATGCCTGTCAGCGTTTTTGAAGTTCAGATACATTTAACTTAACACATATTAATACCTCATATGATTTCAAGTAATATTTACAAAAAACAAGCATAAATTATGGAGGAAAGATAACTAGGACTCTTGTAAAGAAATATTAAGTATATTTAGAAGCATTACTTAAATAAAATTTACAAACAAACGATGAGTAAAATTACTTGACCCCGTACTTGGGAATTTCTATTAAAAACTAATTCGACATGTGTTTAGCCTTTACTTGGACAGTTCTGATAAATGTACTAACATTTCCTGAGTGAAAATTGTTTCCTAGCTTTTTTCAAGTAAACTTCACTCCAAATTTTTTTTAGTGTGGGAGCCAATCAGGATTTTATTCCTCTGCCATGTGACAAAGCGGGCCAAAGGTCCTCTGTTTAACTTAACCATTGGTCCCAACAAAATGTGAGTCACCCATAATTAGTATGTTGTGTAAAATTCCTGAGATCTGTGAATTTTACATATACAACAATGAAAACGTCTTGGTTACGGACATAACCTCAGTTCCCTGATGGAGGGAACGAGACGTTGTGTCGAACCGACAGATGGGGTTCGCTCTTGAGAACCTATCGCTTCTGACTATTATAGAAAAGGCGAATTAAATTTGCATGCCGGACTCCGCCCCCGGATATCCGGATATAAAAGGGAGACGGCATGCTGCATTCATTCACCTTTGGGCTGAGGAGCCTGAGACCTCTCTCGACTGCTGCAGCGGCAGCACGCGTTGTGGCATGAGGGACACAACGTCTCGTTCCCTCCATCAGGGAATTGAGGTTACATCCGTAACCAAGACGTTCCCTTTCTGTCGGTATCTCAACGTTGTGTCGAACCGACAGATGGGGTTCATATGGAAAACGCCACAACACTGTGCCCTGTCACAATCACTAGTGAAGCGACGCTGACTGGCCTGGGTGTGTCAGACGTGAGTGCTACTGCGAGATTGTAACCCTCCAGTGGATAGGTAGGGGTCCCAGAGTTTTTTGAAAAGGTGGGAAGCCCCTGCCTTCGGCCCTCACAGGCGGCGGCCTTGTTTCTATAACAGCGAGAAGCCGCCCGGTACCGTAAGCGCTACTTCCTCAAATGGGGGATGCGTTACAGAGACCACTTCCTACCGTAGGGAGGAGTTTTAGTGGCGATACCAACATGGTCTCGCCGTTTAGGGGAGAACTAATAGGAAAAATGTGCAGACTGAAGTAGTTTACTTCAAGATGGAGGTCCACCTAGGGAAGGTCATGGGTTACCAAGGTGGGAACCAATCATGAGGATACATCAGACGGAACCACCCTGTTGGGAGGTTACAACGTCCGGTAGCACTAGGTCCAGTTAGAGCTATGTTGTAGATAACTCAGTTGGTGCCCAGCCCGCCTGCAGGAGGTGCTTGCTTAGTGATGGATAGAATGCCTGTTCTTCACCCAGTGGGGGAAGAAGGGGCGCAAAAAATAGCATGCTGACCCACGTAGGAGAGGGGAAGGTGCTTTCGCAGGCGTACGCCCTACCGGCCGCCGGTCTTACCTGATTCCCTGCAAAACTCGAGCTGATACCAGTTTTACGCGGAGGCTGTAGAACCTCGCAAAGGTGTTGGGTGTAGCCCAATCCGCAGCTCTGCAGATGTCTGCCAGAGAGGAGCCTTGAGCCAGTGCACAGGCGATCTTAGGACCGGTACGCCGTAGTGACGGCGTCCTTGATCCAGTGTGCCAATCTCTGTTTGAGACAGCCCTCCCCTTCTGCTGATCTCCAAAACAGACAAAGAGCTGCTCAGCGCTCCTGAGGCTCTGTGTGTGGTCCAAGTAGAGGCGCAATGCGCGTACTGCACACAACACGGATGGGGTTGGGTCTTCCTCCCTGGTGGGGAGCGTCTGTAAGTTCAGGTTGTCTAGGGGGAGTGGTGGTAAATTTGGGCACGTAGACGGGCCGGGGTCTCAGGATAGCGTGAGAATCACAGGGCCAGAGTTCTAGGCAATCTGTGGACATGGAGAATGCTTGTAGGTCCCCTACTCTCTTGAGCGCCATCAGGAGAGCTGTCTTCTTCGTGAGGTGAGAAAGAGCGGCATCTCCGAGCGGCTCGAAGGGGAGCCTCTTGAAGCCCGCCAGGACCGCATCAAGGTCGCAAGAGGGTACGGAGCGCGTACGAGGCGGTAACCTTCTGGCGCCCCATAGGAACCTCATGATCAGGTTGTGCTGTCCTAGAGACTTACCAGCAACTGGATCGTGATGAGCGGCAATGGCGGCTACATACACGTTCAGTGTGGAAGGGGAGAGATTACTCTCGAGTCTCTGGAAGGACAGCACATTCCCGATCGAGCAATTCCGCGGGTCTTCTTTTCGAGAAGAGCACCAGGATGAGAAGAGCCACCACTTCTAGGCGTACAGCCGCCTAGTGGCCAGGGCCCTAGCCTGAGTGATTGTCTTAACCGCCACAGGGGTAGGCCACTCAGGATCTCCTCGTCCCGTCCAGGGGCCAGACATGGAGGTTCCAGAGGTCTGGCCTGGGATGCCATAACATGCCCTTTCCCTGGGAAAGCAGGTCCTTCGTCAGGGGAATCGGCCAGGGGGAGCTGTCATCAAGAGCATTAGCTCCGAGAACCAAGTCCGGTTGGGCCAGTACGGCGCAACTAGTAGCACTTGATGCTCCACTTCCCTGACCTTGTACTGGATCTGTGCCATGAGGCTCACTGGGGGAAGGCGTACTTCCGCTTGTCCCACGGCCAGCTGTGCGCTAGAGCATCCGTGCCGAGGGTGGCCTCGGACGGGGAGTACCCTAGCGGGCAATGGGTGGTGTCCAGGGAGGCGAACAGGTCTACCTGTGCCTGCCCGAACTGTACCCAGATGTGCTGGACTGCGAGGGGGTGGAGTCGCCACTCTCCGCGAGGCGTCAACTGATGAGAGAGCGCATCGGCTGTCTGGTTCAGGTCGCCTGGGATATGTGTGGCTCGCAGGAAGCTGATCACCTGTGGATTCCACAGGAGGAGGCGTCGGGCGAGTCGTGTTAGCTGCCGTGAGCGAAAGCCACCCTGGCGGTTGACATACGCTACGGAAGTTGTGCTGTCCGACCGGACCAGCACATGCTTGTCCTGCACGAGAGGTTGTAGCCCCTTCAGTGCAAGTAGCACATCCAATAACTCTAGGCAGTTGATATGTCCGCGCAGGCAGGGGCCCGTCCATCGCCCCGACACTGCGTGCCCATTGCACACGGCACCCCAACCCTGCAGGGAGGCGTCTGTAGTCACCACGACGCTCCTCGTGACCTGCCCGAGAGGGACCCCCGTCCGTAGAAAGGTCATTGAAGACCAAGGGGTTAGGGTGCGTCACACCGGCAGCAGGCGGATGGTGATTACGCCTCTCTGCCGGTGTGCCACGCTCTCCAGGGAACTCGACTCTGTAGCCAGTGTTGGAGCGGTCTCATGTGTATCAACCCGAGGGGTATCACCCCCGCCGAGGATGCCATGTGCCCAGGAGCCTCTGAAATTGTTTCAGGGGGAACACTGACTGCTTGAAATGTTCCAGGCAGTTCAACACTGACTTTGGCTTTCTGTAGTCAGTCGCGCTGTAATGGAGACAGAGTTGAGTTCCATACCAAGAAAGAGGATGCTCTGCACAGGGGAGAGCTTGCTCTTTTCTCGGTTGACCTGTAGTCCCAATCGATCTAGTTGCCGAATCACTAGGTCGCTGTGTGTACATAACAGATCTCGCGAGTGTGTCAAGATGAGCCAGTCGTCGAGATAGTTTAGTACCCGCACACCTCTCTCCCTGAGGGGAGTGAGGGTGGCTTCCACGATCTTCGTGAAGACTCGTGGGGACAGGGACGGACCGAAAGGGAGGACTCTGTACTGATATGCCCGACCCTCAAAAGCGAACCGTAGGAACGGGCGATGACGAGGGAGAATCGAGATATGAAAGTAAGCGTCCTTCAGGTCGATTGCCATGAACCAAACTTGACATCTGATAGATGCCAGGATGCACTTCTGTGTGAGCATCCTGAACGGCAGCTTGAGTAGGTGCCTGTTCAGGGTACGCAGATCTAGCAACCCCCCCTTTTTTGGGGACGATGAAGAATGGGCTGTAAAACCCGTTGAACATCTCGGCTAGAGGGACGAGCATGCGATTGCTTCCTCTCCAGAGGGGTGGCGACCTCGGCCCGAAGCACGGGAGCTTCCTTGCCTCTGACTGAGGTTTGAGAGGATGCCCCGAAACTTGGGCGGGCGTCTGGGGAGTTGGATCGCGTAGCCGAGACGGATCGTATCCCGTAGTCACCGTGACGGTTTGTGAAGCTCTTGTCAGGCTCCCAGGGACAGAGACAGGGAGGCTAGGGGTACGTTCTGCTTCTTCGACCTCCCGGGGGTGGTTCGATTGCTGGCAGTGCGGATCCCTCACCGTAAGGGAGCCCCCAGAGAGGAGATCGGCTCTGCTGATTTACCTGCCTGGCGATGATGTAGCACAACGCACCGTCAATTGAGAGTGCTGAGGGCTGCTGATTATCCTCGACATTGGGTCTCGCAGTGACGCAACGTCGAGTTGCCGAACACTGTCATGTAGAGGGTGAGAGTGGCTGTGATAAACACCCAGAGAGGGAGGAAACTCTTAAAAGTGGGCTGTTGGGACGGGGCAGGAACCGTCCCGGATCGACCAACCAGCGATGGAATGGCTGGTTGAATGAATGCAGCACGCCGTCTTCCCTTTTATACCCGGGGGCGGAGTCCGCCATGCAAATTTCATTCACCAATTTGATTGGCCTTTTCTAAAATAGTCGAAAGCGATAGGTTCTCAAGAGCGAACCCCATCTGTCAGATCGACACAACGTCGAGAGACCGACAGAAAGGGAAAGACCAATATGTATGGTGTTGATGGACAGTATATTAAAAGTACACTGTATCTGCATACGCAGTTACAGTAATATCTTACAATCAACATTTCAATTAGCATCATATCTGGTCGAATATATCAGAAATCAGAAAGAGCTTTATTGCCAAATATGTTTGCACATACAAGGAATTTGTTTTGGTGACAGGAGCATCCAGTACGCAGAAACAGCAACAACAGTACACAGAGACCATAACACAATAGAATACAATACACAGATGATTTAAATAAGGGCCTATGGGTATAAAAAATTAAGAAATACAATACAATAAACATAAGATAAAGATATAGAGAGTAAAGCTATGTGTGTATGTAAATATGTATAAGTAAAAAATAAGAATAGAAGAAGCAGAATGAAATATAATTTACAGAAAAAGTTGTATAAAAATAGATAGTGTATTATATGGAGGATATAATTAATATTCCACTTAATTGTTATTGCACAGTTATTAATTGCACGGTGGGTAAAAAACATTTAACTGTTCAAGAGGTAGATGAACTGAGGGAAGAAGCTGTTTTTGTGTCTGGTTGTTTTGGTGCTCAGTGCTCTGTAGCGCCGACCAGATGGCAGCATTGTGAAGAGATGATGGCTTGGCTGTGAGAGGTCCAGGGTTATTTTCTGAGCCCTTTTCCTCACTCTGGACTGGATGTATAGAGTTCTTGGAGGGTAGGCAGGGGAGCACCAATGATCTTTTCAGCAGTCCGAACCGTCCTCTGTAGTCTTCTGATGTCTGACTTTGTGGCTGAGCCAAACCAGACAGTAATGGATGTGCAGATGACAGACTCTATGACTGCTGAGTAAAACTGTTTTAACAGAGTTTGTGGTAGGTTGAACTTCTTCAGCTGATGTAAGAAGTACAACCTCTGCTGGGCTTTTTTAGCAATGGAGCCAATGTGATTGTCCCACTTCAGGTCCTGAGAGATGGTGGTGCCCAGGAATCTGAATGACTCCACTTCTCCCACAGTGCTGTTCATGATGGTGAGAGGGGGGAGTGCAGGGGGGTTTCTCCTGAAGTCCACAATCATCTCCACTGTTTTAAGCGTGTTCAGCTCCAAGTTGTTATGACTGCACCAGACAGCCAGCTGCTCAACCTCCTGTCTGTACGCAGACTCATTACCATCCTGGATGAGGCCAATGAGTGTGGTGTCGTCTGCGAACTTCAGAAGTCTGACAGAAGGGTCCTGGGAGAAAACGCACCCCTGGGGGGCGCCAGTGCTGATTGTGTGGGTGCTGGATGTGAGTTTCCCCATTCTCACAAACTGTTGCCTGTCTGTGAGAAAACTGGTGATCCACTGACAGATAGAGCCAGGAACAGATAGCTGGGTTAACTTTGTCTGGAGCAGTGATGGGATGATGGTGTTGAAAGTGGAGCTGAAGTCCACAAACTGGATTCTCACATAGGTCCCTGGTCTATCCAGATGTTTCAGGACAAAATGCAGCCCCATGTTAACTGCATCCTCAACAGACCTGTTTGCTCTGTAGGCAAACTGCAGGGGGTCGGTCCAGTAAACAGGAAGGAACTGTGCACAGCTCCAGTGATCTCTTGAAGATCTGTGAGAAGATGAAGGCCATTTGAATAGCACAGCTTTTAAGACAGGCTGGTGAGATACCATCTGGGCCTGGTGCTTTTCTTGTCTTTTGTTTCCTAAAGACTCGGTACACATCCTCTTCACTGATCTGAAGTGCAGGAGGTGGGGTGACTGAATGTGATAGGTGTTGTGTAGAGAGAATGTCAGAGTTAGAGTGAGGTGTAAAGTTAGCATTTTCAAATCTGCAGTAAAAGTCATTCAGATCATTGACCAGGTGTTGATTGCCTGCAAAATTGGGGGATGGTGGCTTGTAGTTAGTGAT
Source organism: Triplophysa rosa (assembly GCF_024868665.1). Lineage (NCBI taxonomy): Eukaryota > Metazoa > Chordata > Actinopteri > Cypriniformes > Nemacheilidae > Triplophysa > Triplophysa rosa. The sequence goes on from NC_079911.1 coordinate 4,656,695, forward strand.
GTCTTTCCACACAGACGCAGGGTCGTTGGCTGAAAACTGGTTTTCCAACTTTTTAGAGTAGTTTCTCTTAGCCACTCTGATCTCCTTTATCAATGTGTTCCTAGCCTGCCTGTACAAGACTTTGTCCACTTTTCTGTAGGCATCCTCCTTGGCTTGGCAAATCTGTCTGAGTTTTGCTGAGAACCATGGTTTATCATTGTTGTATTTTAAGGAAGTCCTAGTAGGAATGCACAAATCCTCACAGAAACTGATGTATGATGTTACAGTCTCTGTGAGCTCATCCAGATCGGTGGTAGCAGCTTCAAAAACACTCCAATCGGTGCACTCGAACAGGCTGTAAGGCCCGCTCTGTTTCGTTGGTCAACCTTTTAACAGTCCTTACCATAGGCTTGGCAGATTTTAGTTTCTGCCTGTAAGCTGGGATAAGGTGAACCAGGCAGTGATCAGACAGTCCTAAAGCTGCTCTAGGGACAGAGCGATATGCATTCTTTATTGTGGTGTAGCAATGGTCCTAAATATTTTTGTCTCTGGTAGGGCATGTGATGTGTTGTCTGTATTTTGGCAGCTCAGGTGTAAGTTTTGCCTGATTAAAGTCGGCAAGAATAATAATAACAGTCTGGATGTTGTTGCTCAGTGTCCATGATGTGATCGGCGAGCTGTTGTTACGCCACGCTCACGTGCGCTTGCGGTGGAATGTAAACACACATGAGAATGAACGAGGAAAACTCTTGCGGCGAGTAAAAGGGCTTACAGTTAATGAAGAGTACTTCTAGGTCGAGACAGCACATCTTCTTCATCACTGTTGTATCTGTACACCACTTTTCATTGATGTAGAAACATACCCCTCCACTGCGCGATTTCCCCGTTGATTCTGCGTCGCGGTCCGCTCTGAAGAGTTGGTAGTCGGGCAGATGTAGCGCGCTGTCCGGGATGAAGTCATTCAGCCACGTTTCCACGAAACACAAAACAGCAGAGCTGTACTTTGGTAGAGTAGAAGTTCATCAGTTTTGTTTGAAAGAGAGCGCAGATTCGCCAGATGTATGCTAGGCAGCGCAGTTTTAAAGCTGCTCTTTCTGAGACTGATTAGCGCGCTGGCTCGCTTCCCATGCTTGCACGTCCTGGAGCGATTTAGCAGCGCCGCTGCGCCTCTGACTACGATGTTAAGTAAAACGTCCAAATAATCAAAAACCGGTAAAAGATCAGATGGTGTGCACTGCCAAATGTTCAGCAGTTCATCTGTTGTGAAACTGATTGTATGGGAAAAATATAAAACAGGACAAACTAACAAAAACACTAAAACTGGAGAGCTACACACCGAGGCAGCCATCTGCGGTGCCATCTTGTTGTCGATCTTAAAAACTTTTTATTTGGTAGAAAGCACAAAATTTGGAGTTTCTACGTGATACTCTGTGGTATCTTCTACGCTGTGTGTTTTATTGTGCAAATGTCTTTTGTAGTGTAATATATAAAATTGTATATATTTTGAACAATTTGGAAAGACAAGTTCTAAGTTTTGAATTTGTTGAGTTACAAGGTGCTGGGCAAAATCTGTGAAATGTTCATGATACATGCACTACGAAAGGATCAAATAAAAAAACTGTTTTTTTTGTGTTCTGTTGAACATTTTTAAGAATGTAGGACAGCAAACAGGTGGCACTTTTGACTACTATTGTAATTTTTCCAACTATGGTAGTCAATGGGGTCCAAGAACTGTTTGGTTACAAGCATTCGTCCAAATATCTTTCTCTGTGTTCAAACAAACAAAGAAATTACAGGATTGGAACAACTAGAGAGTGAGTAATTCATGACAACATTTTCATTTTTGTGTGAACTATGCCTTTAAAGAGCTGTGGTGAATTAGGGCATTGTGGGAAATGAAGTGTTGCTTTTAAACTCAACTTGAAACTTGTAATTGATTGTTGTAAGAGATTTTTGCATTCACAACCATCTGAAGTGTTTACAGGGAATTGTTTGAGTAAAAAAATCCAACACCAGCTCTGTGAATGATATACTTCATGGGAAAAAGCTGATAGAAAGGAAACAATACCTCAAACAATCACTTGCTACAAACAAGACGTTGAGAAGAATGCACAATGTCGAACCTTGAGGCAGATAAGCTACAGCTGTAATGTTGTAAGTGTCAGGAAGGCTAGGATCCAAAGGATAACAGATAAATGCTACAGTTCTGTTACTGTGAATGGAAAATGCAACGCTCAGTAAAAGAGCCAATCATCGAATGCAGTCTTCCTCTATTCATATAGTCTTGGGTGATTGAAACAGCTGCCTGGAGACATTGCAAACACGGCTGCCAAATGCAGAAACTTCCCTAAAGGAACTTTGATCTAGAAGAAAAGAAGAACAAAGAAAACACCAGGGCTATACAGTATATACACACATTATACATAAGTATTCAGTGGTAATATGACACATGTGAAAACGATTAGGATGGGGCCACAGAGATACAAAAAAGAGGACAAATCAAACAACATATATGCAACAGCAGCAGAAAAACACGCTGAGTTCCACTTCTATCAGCTAAGAAAAAAACAGCAAGGTTACAGTGGGGTATATGGACTCACCAAAATATGTACAATATAATGTTGGAAAAAGAATGCGGGTACCATTTACTAAGCATGCATACACTGCTTGAAATATACATATGAACATTTTCTTGAATCATAAATCACCAAAACCTTTCAAATGCAAAAAAATGTAAGAACTTAAACCACACACTGACCAAATTTACAGTCTCTGACTCCACCAAATTGGGATGATTTTATTTCATCATTCTGCACTTTAGCTTCTCATCCACTTTTTCTGACCAGTCAAGAGCTCTCTAGAATCTAGTGTCCAATCGGCTATTGTAAAAGGGCAGAATCCCTTTTTGCAAAAATGTGGGGTCAGGATTTGGTGTGAATGACTTAAATTCATGGATCCATCATGCCAATGGTTCACTATTTGTGCCCATTAATATCAGTTAAACACATACACTCTTAAAATAAATTTGGTTCACGATGCCATAGAAGAATCTTTTGGTTCCATAAAGAACCTTCAACATCTAAGAACCTTTCTGTTTCGCAAAAGGTTCTTTGTGGGGAAAAAAGGTTCTTCAGATTATAAAAAGGTAAGAAAGAGATTTTTGACTGAATAGTTCTTTGTGGAACCAAAAATGGTTCTTCTATTGGGCATCGCTGTGAAGAACCTTTTAAGCACCTTTATTTTTGAGAGTGTAAAGTAGAGGGTTGAGAGATCACCGTCATTAATGAGCAACTGACAAATCTTCAGCAACTGTGAGGTAATATGTGACCCTGGATCACAAAACCAGTCTTAAGTAGCAGGGGAACATTTTTAGTAAAAGACAAAAATACATTGTGTGGGTCAAAATTATCGATTTTTCTTTTATGTCAAAAATCATTAGGATATTAAGCAAAGATCATGTTCCATGAAGATATTTTGTAAATTTCCTACCTTAAATATATAAAAACTTTATTTTTGTGAGTGGATGGCCTGCCACAGTGCCCCTGATTAACAACTTCAAAGGCGATTTTCTCAATATTTAGATTTTTTTGAAACGGTTGTATCTCAGCCAGATATTGTCCTATTCTAACAACTCATACATCAATAGAAAGCTTATTTATTCATCAATTTTGAAAAATTGACCCATAAGATAAGTTTTGTTGTCCAGGGTCACATATGGATCAAAATAGCATGTTTTTGTCAGATCCAAAACAAAGGTGGGTCCAAACAAATTGTACTTGTACTTGCAGTGGCCAGTAAGTGTTAAAACCACCTTCTACTGTATATGGTAGATTTCACAACTGTGCAGTTGTTTGTAACAGAGCAAAATCTCTTCTAACCATCTCACCCCTTTGGGAAATCACAAACATCACCATGGGTCTTAATTATCAATCCACGTTTTTCAACCTCAAGGGCAATATCATATATCAAATATCGAAATGGCCAAAATTTCATATCAGCAATACAAGAAAGCCCTCGTTTCATTTATCTGCAAGTGCTGCCTTTGCCTAACGTCAGATTTGATTGTTCTTTTGATGGCTCATTGCTTGCGGGCACACGCTGTCTGTGCTAATGCTGAAGGTGTGTGTCCCAGGACAGTGCCTTTGACTGGTAATGCAATTTTCATGTATTGAGGTGCCACTGGACCCGCACAATCCCTGGAGTCATTTCTGAATCATTTGGATTCTAATCATGAATGACCTTCATCAGAACGTCTCTGGTCCACCCAGAGTGGGGGTTCATATTACACATTTTTTCGCTAAAAGGGTCTTTTTAACACTCTTTGTATCATCTCATCTGCTCTCTAAAGACTTTTATATTACATCTGTCTGTTTTATGTAATTTGAGTAATGTCTACAAAATAGCATTCTTTGATGTCATTCAAATATTTTTAAGCTTTTGAGTTATCAAAATATGAAAATTCAGAAATTTACTCACCACATGACCTTCCAAAGCTTTTCTTTGTGGAAGAATTTTCTGATGAAAAAATCATTATTCTTTTTTTATTTATTATTGATTTGTCTTTTTTTTTTAAATTGTGCATTATCACTTGTGTATAATCATAAACTGTAAAGCTTAATAAGTAACTAAATAAATGTTCGTTTTTAATCATTTCATGCACATAATAATACAAACTTGAAACAACTGGGACATTTTTTGTTTTTTACTTTAGTATTCCTGTATATGCACTTTTAATTGCTTTGGACATATTTATGCAAACACAAATTTAAAAAATCCTAATATGGTGTAATATATACACCTAATATGTGTTTTAGTAAAACGATCACTTAAGGGTCTGTCCACCTTTATATCACGCAAATTAGCTCTAAGCTTTAAATAACAACTTACTGTATATTCTCTCAGGACTATTCCTATATACAGTACACCATTATTCGCAATTTATAGCCCTGATAACCTGCGCGATTCATCTTATCTCGCAATTATCATCCAGCCCTTTTGTCTGCTGCCTAATTTGCCGTCGTGGCTAACATTCCTCCTGCCGTAAACAGAGAGCTCAATTACGTGCTTCTTTGCTCCGGGCTCCTGCTTTTTTCCGTCTTAATTTCCCACCCATGCCCTCGTATTGATCTCAACCACGAGGTGTCATCTTAATATTTCCGCCCTTTGTCGCTAGCTGCGCTTGCTAGCCCCTGTGGTGTTCACAAAAGCCCACAGGCACAGGCCCTAGAGACCCCCGAAAAGTATGTGGCGATAGATCACACGAGTGTGTGATGAGGGTCATTGTGTTTGTCACTTCAGCAGAACTCTAAAGGTGTTTTAAAAGCGCGGCTATCCTCGCAGTGAGCGCGGGTGTGCTAAATTGCTATTGTCAGCAGGGGAGCTGACAGCGTTATAAATTATGTTTCGCTGGAGGTCGTCCAAGGTGAAATGAAATAGTAGTTAACCTGTGACATCCTCGAGCTAAGGCATATTAATAATGGCCAATGCATGTAAGAAGCGTCATTATTTCTTTCTAATGAGCGCTGTCGTTGGTGTTCAGAGGGCACAGCGAGCGCCACTGTCTACTCCCCTAGCTCGTCTGTTTACAAAACTGCAACATTTCTGTTTCTCGACTTGTTTTCTGCAGATCACAAAGGATCGTTGATGGGTTGAAACCATTATGTGCGAATGCCTTAGTTCTGTCATTATTTACTCAACCTCATGTCGTTGTGTATGCTGTTATTTCTTTTGAGCGCAACAGGAATATTCTGAAGAATATTTTTGTAGCCTTTTCTGTTAACAAATGTTAATAGTGTCTGTCAGGCTTCACAGAGGACCATAAAAGTATCATTAAAGTAATCTGAATGACTTGCTACATTCTTAGACTTCAATAGGAACGACCAGTGGTGTTGTTTTGCTGGTTTGTTTTTAATGTAGTCTCTGAACTGGTCATTGTCTGGAAAAAAAGTTTGATAAAGATTCTTTAAATAGTATTTCAATGGAAAAACTGGAATGCAGGTTATGAGTGAAATAAGCGTTAAGAAAGACCAATTAATATACAAATATTAAAAAAATGTTGCTGTTGAATTAAACTTTTAACAAAGGCATATACGTACAGTAAATAACACTGGTTTTATTTTATTTTTGGAATGACACAGCACTTTGCCCTGCGGTGAAGCAAATGTGATTGCAGTCTACTTATTCTGCCTCACTACCCGGAGACACTCAAGCTTGGTTGTGGTATGCAGACATATTCAAAGTAATGAGCTGTGTGGACGTTCTTGTAGAAGAAATCACTTGAGAGCCCCGGTGGCAGCCATAAGCCACAGCATGAGTTCACAAATGATCGGCCTCATTATACTGATGAGCGAGGGGAGTTTTCAGAGCCAGACTGGTCTAGGACGCTCCATCATCTGTCAGCGGACTCCAGATGGGAGCACTTTCATGAGCAATCAGGAAAGCGATGCGATTCATCTGCATGGAATCACAGTTATGTTTTAAAATGGCATTAAAACGAAAGTATTCTGTGTAATTCATATTTCAGAGTAGCATTGCAGGATTATGTTCTATCTTGGGAACTTTGATCGCTCAGTTTTGTATATTTGCCTGAAATGGGGACAGAGATGAAAATGGCCCAGCACATTGGGGCCTATGCCCCGGGGCCTCAAGCAGAGAGGACCTCAGAAGCCTGACAGCCAGAAGCAAGACACTTCTTCCAGAGATTAGACAAACAGTCCTTGGATGGCTGCCAATAACATAATAAAATACAATGAATCATCCATTAAAAATAAAAAACAACACAATGAAGTTATACAACAAAAAAAATGCACTGTCATTAATAAAGTCTTACTTGAGAGACATAATACATGCATTAACTGCAAAGCATCACCAATGCTTTCAAATATTTAGCATTTTTACAAAATCAAGAGCTATGTGCACATTTTGTAGCATTTCACTGTCTTGACTAATGAGATATGGACTGTTCTGAGCTATTAACATCAATCAGTATTATTGTATTTAACAGGGTAAAGTTTAATTTTAAGACCCAAACTTTCACGACATCTTATCTTATTTTTGGTGGTTTAAAGACAAAGTGAAAAGTATGAAGTAGTTAGTGTAGATTAAGTAAGAGATTTAGATTAAGTGTAGATTAAGTCTTGTTTATCATAGGAATAACATAATTGTATTAATGAAAAATAAACTGTTGTACACTGTAAACCCGAATGTTCAAAGAAATTAAACAGTTTAAGTAGTGTAAACTTAATTTTATATAAAAAAATTCCTAATTTAAATGTTTTGAGTTCCTGTAACTAATTCTTACTTTTTAGTTAGTTTAACTTAATTTCAACAAGTTAATTCAAGATGATTTGTTGAGAATTAAATTCAGTTCCCAGCATGCTTTGCGTGAGACTGCATTAGGAAAGTAAATTTTGAAATGAAGTGTTATTTTATGAGTTTTTAGAAAGGAAAAAGCCTTGTTAATGATGAATGTTCAATAATTTTATTATTTTGGACTTTTGGGGTTACCATCACTCAGAAGAGTGGTGCTTATGCTTAGGTCGTGGGAGGTGCAATAGCAGTCGTTTGTGTGTGTGTGTGTGTGTGCGTGCGTGCGTGCGTGCGTGCGTGCGTGCGTGCGTGCGTGCGTGCGTGCGTGCGTGCGTGCGTGCGTGCGTGTGTGTGTGTGTGTCAAACTGAAAACTTACTAGTTTTGCTTACTTAAAATTGGGAACATCATAACTCCAAAAATTTGATGTAACTGATTACCTCAAATTTTTTGAGTTTTCCCAACTTATTCGGGTTTACAGTGTAGAAGGTTGTGTACTATAGCAAAACTGCTGTTTTCATAACAGTTTTGAAAATGACAAAAAATACAAATATAATATTTTGATAATCAACATCAAGTCTGGTCCACATTGCATCTTATTGTCTTTAAGTTCTCCCCAAATAGACAGGAAGGGACCATTCAATTGACATGTAAAACAACCAATCACAGTTTGCTTTTTGTATAACTTTAAATCTGAAATCAGTTCAGAAATAAACTTTTCAGAACAAAAATGTGCTATAGACCATTTTGGAAAACGTAAACAATGCTGCTCCAGAATAACTCCTGTTTTAGTTTTCTAACACTGCACAAATATTTTAACAGTATACTGTACTGGTTCATTGTACTGTGTCGTGTTGGCATTGCTTCCTGTTTCCTGCATCGCTGCCAGCAGCTTGTTTGTATCAGTGCTCTTATCACTTCGCTCTAATATTAGTGTATTTTATTTTCGTTAATTATTATTGTCGTTGCTAACTTATCCTGATATCTCAATAACCCTGTTCCTGTTATTTACTTGGAAGAGTCTAAACCAAAAGTGATAGTTAACTTAACGCCGTTAGCATAGCAATAGCGTGTTAGCTTGCTTTCTGTTCACACTGTGGAATATCATCTTGCCTCTGGTTTGTCTTGTGTGCTAACTGTTTCTCTTTTTAAGCGAGTATACTACGATCCATCGAGCAACCTTGGTAAGTTGGAATTGCACTTCAAATCCGGTGAGTTATTGCTTCTATTCCTATTATTGTTACTTGCACCTCATGTCATATGTTTAGCTTAGCCTTCTCTGTCAGCTGCGAGGGCTTTATATGCGATAAATGCAGGGAAATAGTTAGGTTGACAGAGAAGATCTTAGAATTAGAGTCTCGCATCCAATCTTTATCTGAGGATAGTAAGAGTTTAACGACGATAGAAAACACTTTGGATGCGAGCAACATTAGCGCACACAGCTCGGTTCCGGTTGAAAATCCTCCGCAGCTGGGAAACTTCGTGACTGTGAGACGGCGTAGTCGCAGGACAAAACATCACTCGACCGTTCCGATTACAGTCTCGAACAGGTTTGCCCCGCTCAGTGACGCACCGACTGAGAAACCTGCTGAAAGTGCCCTAGTTATCGGTGATTCTATTGTTCGGAACGTTAACCACCATAGTCCAATGTTTACCGGGAGCCAGAGCGCCTGACATCAAGTCAAATTTAAATGTGCTGGCTAAGGCTAATCGTAAATTCAGTAAGATTGTCATTCACGTCGGCACAAATGATGTTCGACTCCGTCAATCGGAGATCACAAAAGATAACATTAAAGAGGTGTGTGAGCTCGCAAGCATGATGTCAGACACTGTAATATTCTCTGGCCCCCTCAATGCTTATCGTGGTGATGAGATTTATAGCAGATTATCATCACTAAATGGCTGGTTGTCTGAGTGGTGCCTGCAGAATGATATAGTTTTTATAAATAACTGGAAGAGTTTTGAGGGCAGACCTGACCTGTTGAAACGAGATGGTCTCCATCCCTCCTGGGCTGGGACTTCCATCCTGTCTAGAAATATGGCAAAAAGTCTTAATGCTAATGCTAAAACTTGACTCGCTGGGGCCCAGGTCAGGGAGCAGACAGTATGGCTTAACCAACTGTCTGCTTGCCGTCTCACGTCGCAGAATACACAAAATGTACAACATGTAGTAATCCGTTCTCCCAAACATCACAAAATAGAGACTGTGTCTGTCCCCCGGATTAGCAAACATAAAATAATGCGTAAACCTCTTGAAAGTAATTTAATAAACGTTAAACAAACTAAACATGAACAAAATACAGATAATCAACTGTTACGACTCGGATTGCTAAATATTAGATCTCTCTCTAATAAAGCACTTTTTGTTAACGATATGATAACAGATCATAAAATAGACATGCTCTGTTTGACAGAAACATGGCTAAAACCAGATGATTATATTGCTTTAAATGAATCTGTCCCCCAAGATTATTATTATAAACACGAGCCTCGTCTAAAAGGCAGAGGGGGAGGTGTCGCAGCACTTTACAATAACTCTCTTAGCATTTCCCAGAAGTCGAACTCTAAATATAATTCTTTTGAAGTCATGGTTCTTCATGTTTCAACACCTAATACTAAAGATAAAACACTTTTTAAATTGATTCTAGCTATTGTATATAGGCCTCCAGGGCACCACACAGATTTTATTAAAGAATTTGGTGGGTTCTTATCAGAACTAGTACTGGCCGCAGATAGACTCCTTGTCGTTGGTGACTTTAACATCCACGTAGATAACGTTACAGATGCCTTAGGAATGGCTTTCAAAGACACTCTTAACTCCATGGGCATTAGTCAACATGTGTCAGGACCCACTCACCTTCGTAATCATACTTTAGATTTAATACTGTCTTACGGTATAAATGTGGACGACGTTAAAATCCTTCAGCAGAGTGAAGACATTTCGGATCATTATCTGGTATTATGTTTGCTTCACTGGCCTACGGCTGCAAATAAAACTCATTGTTACAAATATGGTAGAACAATAACTTCAACTACCAAAGATGCGTTTCTCGATAATCTGCCCGAATTGTCTCAAATCATGAGAAATAACGTTGAAGATCTTGACATTACCACTGAAAATTTTAATTCCACCTTCTCGGTAACGCTAGACAAAGTTGCTCCACTACGTTTAAAGAAGATTAAAAATGGCAGCCCCACACCGTGGTATAATGAACACACTCAGGCTCTAAAGAAAGCGGCCCGAAAAATGGAGCGCAACTTTAAGAAAACTAAATTAGAGGTATTTCGTACAGCATGGAAGGATAGTATTCGAAAATACAGGAAAGCCCTAATAACTTCTAGATCCGCCTACTTTTCATCACTAATAGAAGAAAACCAGCACAACCCTAGGTTTTTATTTAACACGGTGGCTAAATTAACAAAAAATAAATCGTCAGTGACTTCTGATCCTGTATATCAGCATAGCAGTGATGAATTTATGAACTACTTCACATATAAAATCCAAGATATTAGAGAAAAAATTATAACAATGCAATCAGAAGTGAAACCCGCTGAACAAACTAACTACAGCGCCCTTAAGGAGAAAATGCAATTATTTTATACCGTAGATCAAGATGAGCTGTCTAAAATTATTAGATCATCTAAATCAACAACATGCATACTAGACCCTATACCTACAAATCTACTGAAAGAGATGCTCCCAGAAATTATAGATCCTCTTCTTGGTATTATTAACTCATCTCTGACATTAGGACATGTGCCTAAAGCATATAAGGTGGCTGTTATAAGGCCCCTTGTCAAAAAACCCCAACTCGACCCTAGAGAACTAAGGAACTACAGGCCTATATCGAATCTACCTTTCATATCTAAAGTTCTGGAAAAAGTAGTTTCAACTCAATTATGCTCCTTCCTCCAAAGGAATGACATCAATGAAGAATTCCAGTCTGGATTTAGAGCATGTCACAGTACAGAGACTGCTTTGATCAGAGTTACAAATGATCTGCTATTGGCGTCTGACCGAGGTTGTATCTCGTTATTGGTGCTGCTAGACCTTAGTGCTGCATTCGATACCATTGACCACAGCACACTCCTACATAGACTCGAAAATTATGTCGGCATTAAGGGAATAGCTTTGAAATGGTTTAAATCTTATTTATCCGACCGTTTTCAATTTGTAGCAATAAACAATGAGGTGTCACGCAAATCGCAAGTCCAGTACGGTGTACCACAGGGCTCAGTCTTAGGGCCTCTGCTCTTCGCATTATACATGCTACCTCTAGGAGATATAATAAAGCGACACGGAGTTAGCTTTCACTGTTATGCTGATGATACTCAACTTTATATTTCCTCGAAGCCTCATGAAACACAGCAGTTCCATCGAATAATGGAATGCATAGTCGATATAAAAAACTGGATGAGTAACAACTTTTTATTACTGAACTCGGACAAAACGGAAGTGTTACTTATTGGACCGAAAACTGCTATAAGTAACAACCAAGAATACTGTTTAACTATTGACGGATGTTCCATAAAACCCTCGTCGTCAGCAAAGAATCTTGGCGTTCTATTCGATAGTAATCTGTCATTTGAGAGCCACGTCGCCAACACCTGTAAAATTGCGTTTTTCCATTTTAAGAATATATCTAAACTACGTCATATGCTGTCAATCTCAGATGCAGAGAAGTTAATTCATGCATTCATGACATCAAGACTAGATTACTGTAATGCACTGTTAGGTGGTTGCCCTGCAGGCTTATTACAAAAACTCCAATTGGTCCAAAACGCGGCAGCTCGAGTTCTTACACGTACAAAAAAGTATGAACATATTAGCCCGGTTCTGTCAACCTTGCACTGGTTACCTATAAAGCATCGCGTTAACTTTAAAATCTTGCTTATTACCTATAAAGCCTTACATGGTTTAGCTCCTCAGTACTTGAATGAACTCCTTTTGTATTACAGTCCTTCACGTGCATTACGCTCTCAGGCGTCCTGTCAGTTGGTAATACCTAGAATTTCAAAATCAAGTGCAGGTGGTAGATCCTTTTCCTATCTAGCGCCTAAACTTTGGAATAGTCTTCCCTGCACTGTCCGGGAGGCAGACACACTCTGTCAGTTTAAATCTAGACTAAAGACGCATCTTTTTAATCTTGCATACACTACTCTTCCATAATATAAATCTTCAGAGGGTTTAGGCTGCATTAGTTAGATCAACCGGAACCAAAAACACAACTGATGTACTTGTTGCATCAAAGAGTACAGAACAGTACTCTACTCTCAGCCAGTCTTGTCTCATTGTTCCAAGGTTACCACAGCGAGCAGGATGCAGTTCATGGCCTGACCTGATGGTAGAGCGGAGAATGGGAAGTGGGGACCTGACAAGAGCTGAGATGATAGAGCTGGATAAAGAAGGACGCGGTCTCTTGACATGTCTTCACCACAAAACTTCAAATGCTATTAGATTATTAATGATAATCTTAAACTATAATTTATTTTATTATTAAGTTTATTTATTTTATTTAGCCTTGTTGTGCAAGTTCTCTGGAGCTTGTGCAGAGGCAGCAGCTTTTGCCAGAGGGGAACTGGAATCCCCTGGTTGGGCCTGGGTTCTCCTGAGGTTTTTTTTCTCGATTAGAGTTTTGGGTTCCTCGCCACCGTTTGCATACTGTTTTTGCACTATCTGCCTGACCGGGGGGGCTGCTTTAGAATCTTAAAGTTTTACTTAATTAATATTGCATATAGGAATTTATTATCTGCTATATTTGACGTGTGCTTCTCTCTCCCTTATCCTAAATGTGTGCTCTCACTGAGCGTGTGTGTGTGTGCATACTTGTCTGTGTACGTACGTGTGTGTGTGTGTGTGTGTGTGTGTGTGTGTGTCTGTGTCTGTGTGTGTTGGTGCGTGTGCTTGTTGTGTGTGTGGAGTGTTTTGTGTGTGGGTGTGTCTGTCTTCTGTGTTTTCAACCTTTTCTTGTTTTTGCAGGTACAACTTTGATTGTTTTGCTTGTAGTCAATGTGTCTCATGTACAGCTGCTTTGTAACAATGAAAATTGTAAAAGCGCTATATAAATAAAGTTGAGTTGAGTTGAGTTATACAACCAACAGAACATCTATAAATAAATAAAAATGCAAAGCATTCAAGATTTGACTATGCATTTAAGATAAAAAAAAAACAGAAGTGCTTCTGGATCAGTGTTTCTGGTGTGGTCTACACTGTAAAAATTAAAGGTACTTTGAGGAACCATTTGGGGTTCTTCACATTGCCACGCAGGCGGAACCCTCAGGGGAAACTCAAGGCACTGCTTAATGAAGGGCAGCGGTTCTCTGAGGAACCCTCAAGGTTTCTTGGGGATCCCTTTTATTAAAATGGTCTGGAACCATCTTGGGTGCTTCAAGGCACCATTTCAGTTTATATTGCTATTCACAATATTTTAATAAGCAGAAATACTAAATCAAATACAACTGTTTATTGATAAACAACAACAATTTACATTGAATAAATATTTACAGATATTGAATATTGAACATTACCATTCAATATTGAACATTACCATTCTAAATTCATGAAATCACATGTATAATTAATATTGTGTTGGTGATGTTGTTATAAATGAAAAGTCTTTATCTTAACTAAACTAACCAAATAATTTTCCTTAATTTTAAATATACTGTACATACAGAAATATTTCAGGTACTTTGTACAAATGTACAATTGTAAAAAAGTCCAGCAAAAAAGTAGTCTCTCATAGCAAGGCCTACACCCATGGTAAAGTTGTAATTTGCCAAATAGCAAATCCTTGCGAGCTAGAGAAAACAATGCTGTTCTCTCCAAATGGGTTTCCTGCTATTACCAGGTGGTGTGAGGATCCATGTAGTCAAAGTAGAAATTATTTCTATAGTACATTTCACAATTTTGCATTGCTAAAGTAGATATGTATTTATGGCAAAAAGAAAACAGGAGCTGCGCCTGTTGGCCTTAGGTGTCCCAGGCAGTGCAAGGATGAGCATCAGGGTGGGCTGGGTCTGCTGGCCTTGGGTGTCCCTGGGAATAAGACATGGAGACCAAAAAGAGGGATTTAGATAACGTCTCATAAAACATTACATTTAATCATTTAGCACATCACAAATTGGTTTACAAATGTAACAATAAACAAAATATTACAATGCCTGAAAGTCACTGTTTTGGTCTATGGTTAAGGAGTACAATAGGCTATTTATAGCAACAACTGTAATAATCCACTTTATTCAGATTTTCCATTGTCAATGAGTATTTTTACATGTGCAAATATAACAAATAACATAATAATGAAAATATCACAATAAATATAATACTTACATTTTTTTGCTGCTCAACTGGAAAATACTGAAAATTCTGAGTTAAAAGGATAAAAACAGAACTGAATGATAAAAATATTTAATTACAGACAATTTATGTAACATGGGTGGGAAAACCATTCAACACAAACATCAATAAGTTAAAAAAGAGCTATACATTCACTAAAAGTGAACATAATAGCTAAAAGTGGCTAAAAGTCATTGTTTGTCATTTAACACCAATTTAACGTTAGCCCCACAAGCTTCATCATTAACTTATATTCGTTAGCATCTCGGCTAAAACAAGCGCTGTCTACACTGTATAAAATAAGTAAACGGTTTAAACAGCCAAAAACGGCCATACAATTAGACGTGTCAGAGTACACATTTGTATAAATAGTATATAGTTAATATATTTCAGTTATTTATATATTTTTACTTTACTTACCTCCAATGGGACAGTCGAGAGGTTGTTGCCATCCGTTATTTTGAATTCCCGCCTGTGGCGCGAGAGGACACCGGTGAAAACTCGTACACCTCGTGCGTGCCAGTCAGATGTTTGATCGCAGACGGAACGGCGTATGACATCAAAGCACAGTGAGAGCTATTTGTGAACTGACTGCCCTGTATGCTTTAGAAATGCTATTCTAATGCCGTATGCGTTTTGTCATAAGGTGATCGGTCTGCGCAGAGCTGGAAAAAGTTAAACACACATGCTAACGAAAGCGCCACATGGCACATGCCTTGACGCTGCGACATTGGGCCAACAGCGCCACAGTACTGTGGAGGGCGAGACTGCACAATAAACACACAGAGCAGCTGCAGTTTGTTTGGATGGAAAGCACAACAACGTTTACATTTTCAAAAGATTTCAGTGACTTAGGATCTACTTATAGAATAAAAATGTTTATTTATAATATATTAATATAATTAATTATATAATACAAATAGTAAGAAATATAAAATAATCAAAAAGCTTGCTGAATTTTTTCAAAATAACATTTAGCCTTTTCTAATCATGTGCATGATTTTAAAATGTGTGTTCACTTAGCAGGGGCCAAAAACCAAACTTTGGACTATTCTTATTCTCATAAAACATCAAAATGATCAGACACTAAAAATCCCTATTTCATGCAGAATTTTTTGGGGTTCCTCTAGATACTGTCTTGTACAAGAGAGATTCTCCAGGAACCACTTACAAGTTTACAGATCTTACAAGAACCATTTTTTAGAATTTGAGTTCCTTCAATAACCCGCAAAGCACTTTGAGGTCCCAGTGTAGTGAAAAGGCGACTCCAGAACTTCACAACTGAATATGGGGTTATTCAAGAATCTTCTAGGTTCCTGGAAGAACCACAAAGACTATAGATGGTTCCACCATAACCCTTTTATTGAGAAAAAGAGCTTTGGAGCACTTAAAATACAGTTTAAGGTTCTTTGAGTACACAACAGGATATTTGAGGCACCTTTTATTTTTACTGTGTGGGGTTATTCAAGAATCTTCTAGGTTCCTGGAAGAACCACAAAGCCTATAGATGGTTCCACCATAACCCTTTTATTGAGAAAAAGAGCTTTGGAGCGCTTAAAATACAGTTTAAGGTTCTTTGAGTACACAACAGGATATTTGAGGCACTTTTTCTTTTTACTGTGTAGGCAGAGATCATTTTAAAGTTTTATTAACATAGTAACAATGAGTAATATTTAGGTACCTATTTTTACCTTTAGAAAAATCTCATTCAGTCACAACTGGAGTTGTGTGTCTTTTGGTTTTGTTTTTTGCTTTTGGTCTTGCCCATAGGAACACATATGCTTTCCAGGAATGTCCCATAATACCAACAGCTGCATTCTGAAAAGCATATCATGGAATAATTAAACAAAAATAAAATGGTTATCTATAAGTAAAGAATAAAGTAAAAGCTTGATTACAAAGAATCAAGTAAATTCAGGTAATTTGACTTAATTTAATCTAATTCACTGCTATTTTCTTTCCTAAATGTCCCCATGTTTGCTAAGCATGTACCATTATTAAATGGATTTGAAATAACAAGACAGATCTAACATTTAATGAATGGTAGAATTGAAATTGTTCACCAACCCTGGCTGTATCAATGCATCACTGCGAAATTCACCTCGAGTCAGTTGACAGTGAGAAATGAACTTTGGGCTTAGCACTGCCCAGAACCAGAAGGTTAACCTTTCATCACACTTTGTATTTGCTCTGTTCTACAGTGGCGCCACTAATGACCGTAATCGATCATCAAAAAAATAGTGTAGTAGCCTGGGGTGACTTTACTGCAACAAAAACAGCAATATTACCTCCAACAAGTCATTAATTTACAGTGGTTTAACAGTTTTAAAGGTTAAAATGTGATAAACATAAATGAATAAAACTACAGAGCTAATGTAAATAAAAAAGCCAATACATCAAGTTCAAAGAGATAATATGTACTGACAAAGATAACATTTTGATTGAGTAGTTGACATGGATCCCCCCCTTACGGATCCTTGTAAATGTGCCGGGAGTGCGCACACGGAGCGCAAACTTTTATTATTTATCCCTCTAGACCACCTTGGGAATTTTACAGAAATATTAAATTATAAGCCACCCACAAAAGAATGCACATATTTGAATCACCCAGAGAGTCAGAGGTCACTGTGCAAAATAAGTTTTTATTAACACTGAATTAAAAACTGTTTAAAAATCACAGAAACACTCATCCTATTCACAACAACCACTTGGTCTGGACTGCATGGACTGGTGCTTACCTACACAGGCAGAATAGATCAAATTACCCCTAAACAAAGAGTCACTTCATTCCACTGTGTACACATGTACAGTGATGAGCACACTACAAAGTGAAGGAAACATACCAATGTTTCTGCCCCTGGTGCCCAGGCTCCCCAGTTGGCTGCATTAAGGAACATATAGCAACACTACGGTTTGGTGAGGAATAAAGGAAACAACTCTTGCACCAAATCTTACAGCTGGTAAAGGGTGTTGCTCCTCTCAGATGCACATATCCAATTCACTCAAAGACACAGCCATGGCTAATTTAGCCTCGTCAAAGGTGTAAACGAACTCCAATGAAGCAAAAAGTGATGCGCTAATGACACAGTGGTCCGCTGGTAGCAAAGGTAGCAAATCAAATGCACTCTCCTATTGGGCGCCACCAATTGAGGGTATGCACGTTACGTCACTTTTCCACGTAAACACCACGTGAACATGCCAAAACACGCTCCCTTGATTGGCAAAACACTCAGCAAAATGGCTGCTTACAATATCACGAAACGCAATTCCGTGCAACCTATCAGTGTCCAAGGACAACTGGTTCCTTTGTAAGTCGTAAGTATCACTGTCCAGTCCAACTGCTTTGAATTTAAGCAAATAATTGCGTGTTTTAGTCCCGGTTTCTTTGTTTATCCTATTAAAAGCAGCCATTTGCCCACTCAAAGGAACGTGTCCTGGCGGTCAAGGGGACGTGTCCCGGCGTGTTCACATGGGAGAGTGACGTCAATGCATACCCTCTATACATGCGCTATATATATGCCTCATTCATTCACTCATTCTATAGGCCAAAACTTTAATTAACCATGGAGGTGGGCAACTGGTCATCCTACCACTTAAACAAGACATTTAACATTCCAGGCT
The DNA here is from genome assembly GCF_024868665.1 of Triplophysa rosa. Lineage (NCBI taxonomy): Eukaryota > Metazoa > Chordata > Actinopteri > Cypriniformes > Nemacheilidae > Triplophysa > Triplophysa rosa. Next base: position 4,674,940 of record NC_079911.1, read on the forward strand.
GGTTTTGTTTATCCTGACCAAGAATCTCACAGATTAACCCCTATTTATGAATCTGACCCCCTGGTGAATTTCTGAAGAAGATTTATCTCAGTGGCATGATATTCTGTGACTTTTACTTTTTTTCTCTGTGGTTTTTTGTGATTCCGTGTTCTTACATTTTCTATCAGTACAAACAAAAAAAATCTGGGCCCTTAAAAATTATTGAGTGTCTCACTCCTAATTTTAGGACTCTAAGAATATTTCAGTGCTAAAATCTGTGAGAAGTTCTCATATACATAATAAGTGTAACGGTTTCAGCACCACCGGCCACGCCCCCCATGTCGTCACCGCCAGCTCGCTTCACCCGTTCCCTCTCCCCGGAGTTCTGAACTCAGTTTCCCAGCATGCACCGCACATCCACCATTTTTGATTAGTCCACACCTGCATCACATCATCAGGATTCTATTTAAGTTTGCACCTTTTTGTTCTTCCCTGTTCAGTCTTGTTGTCTTCACTGCAATTCTTTACCCCGATAAGTATACTTACCTGTTTTTGAAATACTTACCTGTTTTTGGACTTTCCTGTTTTTGAAAACTTACCTGTTTTTGGATATCCTGTTTTAAATACTTACCTGTTTTTGGATATTCCTGTTTTTAAATACTTACCTGTTTTTGGATATTCCTGTTTTTTGAAATACTTACCTGTTTTTGGATATTCCTGTTTTTGAAATACTTACCTGTTTTTGGATATTCCTGTTTTTAAATACTTACCTGTTTTTGGATATTCCTGTTTTTGAAATACTTACCTGTTTTTGGATATTCCTGTTTTTGAAATAAACTCCTTTTTCTTATCTACCTCCGTGGTGTGCTCTCCGTCTACCAGAACCCTGACAGTAGACTGAACCACACACCATGACCACACCACAGACTTCTCCCGGTCCTTCACCTCCAGCTCCCTCTGATCCCCTCTCTGAACTGGTCACCCTACTCCGGAACCAACCCGCACCTGCACTCCTTCCGTCTAACCCACCATCGGCGTCTAGTCCCATGGCCCTACCCAACCGATATACTGGCTCCGTGGAGGAGTGTAGCGGGTTCTGTCTCCAATGTGAGCTCTACATACAGTTGCACCCCGGTCAATTCTCCACGGACAAATCCAAGGTAGCCTTCATCATCTCCCTCCTGAGCGGTAAGGCCCTGAACTGGGCATACGGGATTTGGCAGGCCGGAGGACCACTTACCACTAATCTGAAGTCTTTTCTTGAGCACTTTAAAGGGGTCTTTGGCCAAGCAATGGATTACCTTTCGGTGCACGATCTACTGCTGAGGCTTCGACAAGGACGCCTTTCAGTGGCGGATTATGCCCTCCAGTTCCGCACCCTTGCGGCGACCAGTGGATGGAATGAGCCGGCGCTTGTCTCGGTCTACCGCCAAGGGCTACAGAACTCGATCCGATTACACATGGCCATCTACGATGACTCGGTCGGTCTGGAGGCTCTCATACAACGATCCATTAGTATCGCCCAACGTCTGTCAGCCTGTTCGCCGTCATCACCCGGTACATTTCCTCCACGGGTTACGACCTCTGCTTCCCGGACTCCTTCAGACCCAGAACCCATGGATGTGGATTGTTTTCGACTATGTCCTGAGGAACGTACACGGAGGCGGAACCTTAACCTTTGTCTGTACTGTGGAGGGTCAGGTCATCACCTAGCCGTCTGCCCCGTCCGTCCGGCTCGACCAGCGGTGAGTTCTATCCATACACCGGCCTCCTTACCTCACCTTGCTCTTGCTCTTACCCAAGTGGTCATTATTGCACCTAACTTCTCTGTTCCAGTCCACGCCCTGATTGACTCTGGAGCCGCCGGGAACTTCATTTCTCTGAATCTTCTTACTCAGTTGGGCTTCCCGCGCCTAAGGAACGGGAGGACCATGTTTGTGCAAGACATCCTAGGAAAACCGCTGGGCCGAGGTCGGATCACACACCATTCCCCACCCATCACCCTTCACATCTTTCCCAGGCATACGGGGAAGATCTCCTTCTGGGTACTGGAGGGGTCCACCTCCGATATCGTTCTGGGACGACCCTGGCTGATGGAACGTCAACCTATCGTGGACTGGCGCACTGGCATCATATCCGGATGGGCGGGTCGCCCCGCCAACACCAGGGTCCCGATCAAGGAGGAAACTTTCCTAAAACCGGTGCTACCCATCCTAGCCACTACCGTCGAGAGTCCTGAGGTCTTCAACTCCGGGGAGGTTCCCGTAGATTATCGGTCGTTCCAGGACGTCTTCTCCAAGCTGAGGGCTACGGAGCTGCCTCCTCACCGGCCATGGGACTGCGCCATTGAGCTGCTGCCTGGGGCCACAATGCCCAAAGGAAAGATCTATTCCTTGTCCATCCCGGAGCAGAAGGCCATGGAGGAGTATATCGAGGAGGCATTACAACAAGGTTTCATCCGACCGTCTGTCTCCCCTGCCGCGTCAAGCTTCTTCTTCGTAGGGAAAAAGGATGGAGGTCTTCGTCCCTGCATAGACTATCGGGTTCTCAATCGTCACACCAAGCGCTTCGCCTATCCTCTTCCCTGATACCTGCCGCCCTGGAACAGTTACGCCATGCCACATTGTTCACCAAGCTGGATCTAAGAAGCGCCTACAACCTGATTCGGATTTGCCCAGGTGACGAATGGAAAACGGCCTTTGTGACTCCCAACGGTCATTACGAATATAAGGTCATGCCCTTCGGCTTGGTGAACGCCCCAGCAGTGTTCCAGAGCTTTATGAATGAGATCTTCCGGGACCTGCTGGGGAAATTCGTTATAATTTACCTCGACGATATTCTTATTTACTCCCGCTCTCGACACGCACACGTTACCCATGTCTCCATCGTCCTCCAACGCCTACGCCTACATAAACTATACCTGAAACTCGAGAAATGCCAGTTTCACCAATCCACCATACAATTTCTGGGTTATATCATCTCTTTCAACCAAGTTACAATGGATCAGGGGAAGGTGGAGGCGGTCCAGAACTGGTCACAACCCCATACGGTGAGGGAGATGCAGCGGTTTTTAGGATTTGCTAATTTCTACCGGCGCTTCATCGCTGGATTCAGCTCTATTGCAGCTCCCCTCACCGCCATGACTGGAAAAGGCTCGAGATCCCTGTCCTGGAATCCCGAAGCTCTCAAAGCTTTTGACCAGATGAAGCAAGCCTTCTGTACTGCTCCTACCCTACTTCTACCCGACCCAGACCTGCCTTTTCTCGTGGAAGTGGATGCCTCTTCGACCGGGGTAGGAGTGGTGCTCTCTCAGCGGCAGGGGAAGCCTCTTAGACTCCATCCATGTGCCTACTTCTCCCGCAAGCTATCCCCGGCGGAGTTAAACTACGACATCGGGAATAAAGAGCTCCTAGCCATCAAACTGGCTCTGGAAGAATGGCGACACTGGCTGGAGGGCGCGAACTATCCCTTCACCGTGATCACCCATCACCGTAACCTGGAGTACCTCAAAGAGGCCCGGAGGCTGAATTCTTGTCAGGCCCGTTGGGCACTCTTCTTCTCACGGTTCGACTTCAAAGTGACTTACCGACCTGGCTCGCAAAATGGCAAAGCTGATGCTCTCTCCAGACAACACTACGTCACCCCAGATTTAACCGATCCTGAACCAGTGCTTCCTCCAGCCCTGTTCGTCTGCCCCATCCAGTGGGCCCTCGACCGGGACATCGCTGAACTCCAACACCCTACTCCGCCGGGAGGTCCCGAGGATAGGATCTTTGTGCCATCCGAGCTCCGCACTACCCTCGTGGACTCTGCTCATTCTGTTCCAGGATCAGGACACCCAGGCAGACAGCGCACCCTCTCGCTCATCTCCGCCCGATACTGGTGGTCTGGGATGACTCAGGACATCGCCCGATTCGTCAAAGGATGCTCAGTCTGCGCCATCGCAAAGACACCACGTCGCCTGCCGGAGGGAAAACTACTCTGATTGCCCATACCCCAACGACCGTGGTCTCACCTCGCAGTGGACTTTATCACCGACCTGCCCCTGTCTGACACATTCACCTGTATCCTGTTGGCAGTGGATAGGTTCTCCAAAGCATGCAAGTTGATTCCCCTCACTCAGCTCCCCACTGCACTAGAGACGGCTGAGGCCCTGTTTACCCATGTGTTTCGCAATTACGGGCTTCCTGAAGACGTTGTGTCTGACAGGGGTCCCCAATTCATCTCCCGAGTCTGGAAGGCCTTCTTCGGAATACTGAACATCTCGGTGAGCTTGACCTCCGGATATCACCCTCAGGCGAACGGCCAGGCTAAGCGGAAGATACAGGACATCGGGAGGTACCTGAGATCATACTGCCATACTCACCAACACAGCTGGCACCGTTTCCTACCCTGGGCGGAGTACGCCCAAAACTCCCTTCGACAGACCTCAACCGGTCTCACCCCGTTTCAGTGTATCCTAGGATATCAACCTCCCCTGTTCCCCTGGTCTGGAGAACCCTCATCGGTGCCAGCTGTCGATCACTGGTTTCGGGAGAGCGAGAGGGTCTGGGACTCAGCTCACCACCACCTCCAGCAGGCTATCCGCGGGCAGAAGCTCCATGCGGACGCCCGAAGATCCCCAAACCCCCAGTATGCTCCAGGGCAACGGGTCTGGTTGTCCACAAGGGACTTACGCCTGCGACAACCCTGCCGGAAGCTGAGTCCCAAATACATCGGACCATTCCTCATCACTCGACAGATCAATCCCGTCACCTTCCGCCTCCAGCTGCCCAAACACTACCGGATCTCCCCCTCCTTTCACGTTTCCCTTCTCAAACCCTTTATTACTCCTGTTTCTGTTTCCTCTACAGACCCTGCTGTAACAACAGATCTGCCTCCTCCTCCACCACCTCTGGACGCCGCCCAACAGATCTTCAGGGTAGAGGAGATCATGGACTCCAGGAGACGGGGAGGTCACCTCGAGTACCTAATCAACTGGGAGGGCTACGGACCTGAAGAACAATCCTGGGTACCACGGATTGACATTCTAGACCAAGCACTCCTACGAGAGTTCCACCAAACCCATCCTGAACGTCCGGGTCCTCGACTTCGAGGTCGACCCCGTCACCCTGGTAGGTCCGCTGGAGCGGACCATGGAGGAGGGGGTACTGTAACGGTTTCAGCACCACCGGCCACGCCCCCCATGTCGTCACCGCCAGCTCGCTTCACCCGTTCCCTCTCCCCGGAGTTCTGAACTCAGTTTCCCAGCATGCACCGCACATCCACCATTTTTGATTAGTCCACACCTGCATCACATCATCAGGATTCTATTTAAGTTTGCACCTTTTTGTTCTTCCCTGTTCAGTCTTGTTGTCTTCACTGCAATTCTTTACCCCGATAAGTATACTTACCTGTTTTTGAAATACTTACCTGTTTTTGGATATGCCTGTTTTTGAAATACTTACCTGTTTTTGGATATTCCTGTTTTTGAAATACTTACCTGTTTTTGGATATTCCTGTTTTTGAAATACTTACCTGTTTTTGGATATTCCTGTTTTTGAAATACTTACCTGTTTTTGGATATTCCCGTTTTTGAAATAAACTCCTTTTTCTTATCTACCTCCGTGGTGTGCTCTCCGTCTACCAGAACCCTGACAATAAGTCTGTATGAGAATCAGAGTGGTCTCCCCTGCCCAAAATACGTTTCATCGTTGCAAAATTATACCACAATATATAATTTCATAATGACTGTAGACAAAAGCTTCTTGCTAATTCTAGTCGACTTTTCTAGTCATACGTCTTGGAGGACATGTTTGTCTGTAAGTGCGCTGTGATGGACTAGCCATATGCAGGGTGTACCCTGCCTGTGGCCCGAGACGCTGGTATAGGCATAAAAAGACTTGGTGTCTGCCTTGTTTAACCAAAAATTACACCGTCCCACATTTACACCAAATTTACACCAAGAGTTTATCATAAATAGCTTATCAATGTGGGTCATTTTCTTTTTAAAAATCATGAACCCTCATAATCTTCAGTTAAAATCTGAAAATGCACTTGACATCACGTGACACGGGCTCTCAATAGTTCCCAGACGTTACTAGTTACGCATGGAGCTGCGACTAAACAGACCAACTGAGGTAAACGTTTAACCCATTTAAAGACGAAAGCCATTTAATGAATAAAAAAATGAAAGAAATAAAGCATTTAAAGAGAAAACATAACTTCCTGGAACTATCTGAAGGCTCCATGAATCATGTGACGCTTGGCAGAACTCTCTCTCTCAATGGCTCTCTCTCTCTTAACTCCTCCCCTTCAACAGTCAGTCTGCTGCCAGTTTCATTTCAAAATCAATGCAATAGCTGTTTTTACACATTCAATCAATTCGCTGTGAAAAATGCAAGACGCACTCTTATTTTCTCCTTTGAAATTCCTTATCACTCGGAAATGTGTCAGAATACGGAAGTAAAAATGATCGCAACTTCCGGTTCACAGGGACTTTAAACAAACTGAGAAATACACATTCTTATGTGGTACATAAGTCAAGTGTACTATTCAATATGTACTATATACATACAGTCAAGTGTACTATTCAAGTTTTATAGTACAATGTCCAAGCCCCAGTGTACGGTGGAGGAATCTAATGCTCCACAAGTTTTCTACAATATGTTTATTGTTGTCATTCCGAGCGCTTTTGCAATCGTGAACATCTTGTATTCTAACTAGATTGTGCTTTGGACCTTAAAACAATAGCTTAGCGGATCATTTATCGCATTTTCTCTGTGATACCGACTTACAACCCTCCTGTAATGTGGCATGCCTATTAATGTGCAAGATGTAATGGAATCTGGAGAAAGCCAAACACACGCGCCTGTGATAGGGATTCTATTATCTAGGTCTTGCTTCTGGCCCCTCATGAAACATGAATGAGTTTTAGCCATAAAAGACTCAATTCCCCTTTGATTTATACAAGAAATAAATTCTGAAAAGGTGAAAAGTCCAAAAGATGCATATTTTATGTGCTATCCAGAGGCTAATGCATTTGAAATAAGCTCTGATAAAATAGAAAAATAAGTGTTGTGAAAACGAGTTAGAAAGGTCTTTTTTAATGTTTCGTCAGTGATCTGTTGGTTTATAGTTGTCGGCTTTAGCGAGTGTGACTCTGCAGATTTGGAATTGGCTGCAATACAAAGTAATTTCTCCTGACAGAGCCTCTTTTGTAACGGAAATGACTAGAAAGCTATGTGGAGTTTAATCCAGCCAACGTTTTTATCATACCTCTGACAGGAGAAGTTCTTACACTATAGCTCTTTATAGCGCTTTTCTTTTCTTACCATTACAGAGGGAATTCTCGCTGTCGGGTTCGCACTCGAGTGGCCTTTGTGATTATCTGCCTTCTTCCACTTAACAAATGTCCTCCTTGTCTCCTTGCCACTTCTGCTTTGCTTTGTTCCCCCAAAGGATGCTGGGTAGGACAGCAGCAGGGTTTGGAACTAATGACCTGCTGAAGAGTAGGAGGATGCATGAGGGTTCACCTCCTCCTGGGGTGACAGTACTGCCATGACTCTTTACTGCTAACAGCCGTCTCCGTGTGCTGAGAGCGACTCTGAAATCGGCTGACAAAGGCAGAAATTTTAACACTTGCTGTCAGGCACATGACAGTTCTATTATCAATCCAATCAGGCTGGTCCCTTATGACTACAGCCAAAAAACACACACACTTTTATGACAGACGTGGCATCTCAGACTTCTAACCAGAAAACCCAGAAAAGGTAAAAATTACTTTATTTGTTATCTTATTAACAGTCAGTGCATATTTGTCCAACGGAAAAAAAAAGTTTGTTGTTTTATTCGCTATTAAAATGTAATAACTTGCTAATAACTTGCTCTTTTGAGCTGACATCACCTACAGTGGGATGCACAGGTGTGGAATATTTACTTGTCAAATATTCTGTTACACTAAAATCAACTTGTAAAATGGTTTATTTGTATGTACTGTAAAATGGGTTTTGAATGCTGTTTTGCTGTTGATTTCTTGTTGATTAAATGTTTTTTGGATGAAGGTGTCAGCCAAATGTATAGGCCTACATGTAAACGTATGTATTTAACTAGTTTAATGCATAAATACATACTTTATATTTAAAAATGAAAAATCTGGCCTATTTTAATTTATATAATATAATTTGATTTATGGAAAGAATTATGTGTGGGCTTATTTACTTCAGCAATGTTTACGGTACGTACATGGGAAAAAGCACACAAGATGAAACTGCTACGACCAAGAACATATATTCACATAATTGTACAAATCAAAATGTATTTTCATACTTTCATACAATGGCAATGTCTCTCAATACATCTATGTTTTACAATACATTACATTTTGTTATTTTAGAACAAGAGATAGTTAAGTTGGTAGGCAATGTCCTTGATTTGTTAGGTCAGACTATTGTGTTTCAAAGTAATGCCAAAAACATCTGGGATGCTTTGTTTAAAACCAGTATTTAGTGACTGGATCACCTGGAACTATGGAGGACTAAACCTGCAAAAATTATAAATAAATAAATGTATAAATAAATAAATATATAAACGAATAAATGTAATAATATGAAAATAAATAAAGGAATGAATGGTTTGATAAAACAAAATAATTCGTTTTAGCTATTATTGATCTTAGCTTTAACTTTTTTTTCATTTTTTAAATTGATTTATTATTTTTTGTGTCCATTGTTTTATTATTTTTTATTATTATTATTATTTTATTTTTAGATTATTTTATTTATCATTTCCTTTTATTTTTTAAATTTATTCATTTATACGTTTATTTATTTTTATATTTATTTATTATAGCATGTATTTATTTCCACTTTTATTTATTTATTCTTGAATTTATTCTTACTTTTCTGTGTCTGGTATGATAATTAGATGGGTTGGTCTTGCCTACTATTGGTTCAGCGTAGATTGAAGCGTTTGATCGATTACTCTTGACTTGTTTTGGACTAACGTCACGTCACTCACTGATCGTTTGCTTCGTGTATAACGTTAAGTAACTATGGCGGGCGCACAATTAGCTAGAGAGTTACAGCATTTAGCCAATGAAGTCGATAACCATGCATCAAATGACTATGTGTCATTCAGATTAGATGCACTTATTGATGATTTATTACAGATTGACGGCGAGATAAATGACAAAGTTCTCCCTCGGTTGTTAGCCTCTTTGCAGCACATTCAAAGTCTGTGCGAGTCAGAGGGTGCTATGGTGGTGTTACAGTTCAACTGGTGAAAATCATAAAGCACAAAATGTAATAAGGTTTAACTACACAGATGAGCTTGTAAACCGAAGTCGCAAGCTAACGCTTTGTCAAAGTGATAGTTATAAGCAGCCTTTCGGTTAGAAAAAGCGTAAAGATTTAATGTAACATGATGTAACATAATGTAAATGAATTGAGACATAGTGAACTTAAGTCACAAGTTAACACGGTAGTAATGAGCATCGTTCTTTCACTACAGGGGCCATCAAATGGAAACCATTCCTTCTAAAAAGACGTGGTTACTAAACGGTACTCGTAAACTACATTCCATAAGAGATAAATAACACAGAGGTCACAAGTTAAAACGGGCATATTCCCTTGATTCATCCAGCTGCATATTGTTGTGTGACATCTTGATATTATTGCAAAGATCCGCAGCAGCTAGCATTGCGAAATAGCTTAGTGTGATTGTTACCGTAGTGACACGCTGCCTCGCTTTATTGTATGGGTACGAATCCCGTGTCAAATCGCTTTATTTATTTTTTCACCTCGCTTCAGCCGTTACGGGCGATCATACCAATAATTTGCAATCTTAACAAGAATGTCAAAATCATGTAACAAGAAAGTCTGTGTTTATTAGACATCTTAATATCAAGTCGTCTTGTGCTTTCAGAATCGACGAATCTGCTGAGGTCGTTCATGCACCTCTTTGGCAGAGGACCTGTAACCGGAACTTGGTCACCACCTTAGCACCCCCTGACTCGCACAGATTTTGAAGAACTTTGTCATTTATCTCGCCGTCAATCTGTAATAAAACATCAATAAGCGCACCTAATCTAAATGACACACAGTCATTTGATGCATGGTTATCGACTTCATTGGCTAAATGCTGTAACTCTCTAGCTAATTGTGCGCCCGCCATAGTTACTTAACGTTATACACGAAGCAAACGATCAGTGAGTGACGTGACGTTAGTCCAAAACAAGTCAAGAGTAATCGATCAAACGCTTCAATCTACGCTGAACCAATAGTAGGCAAGACCAACCCATCTAATTATCATACAAGACACAGAAAAGTAAGAATAAATTCAAGAATAAATAAATAAAAGTGGAAATAAATACATGCGATAATAAATAAATAAATGTATAAATAAATAAATGTAAAAATAAAAGGAAATGATAAATAAAATAATCTAAAAAAAAATAAAAAAACGGACACAAAAAATAAAAAACAATTTAAAAAATGAAAAGAAAAGTTAAAGCTAAGATCAATAATAGCTAAAACGAATTATTTTGTTTTATCAAACCATTCATTCCTTTATTTATTTTCATATTATTACATTTATTTGTTTATATATTTATTTATTTATACATTTATTTATTTATAATTTTTGCAGGTTTAGTCCTCCATATGGAACAGATGTGTGAGGCTTTAGAAATGTTTTGGCATATGCACACTCTCAACTTTTTGGCATTTACATTTGTTGCAGTGAAGCACCCATCTAAAATGCTGCATGTTTGCATTTGTGTATTCAATGCACTAAAATGTAACTCATGTCACCACATGTCAAAAAAAAAACATTAACATGAGCAGAATAAACAGTCTGCCTGTATCCGTATCTCAAAGAGGCTGTGTTCTTACTGTTGTACCGCTGTACATTTATCATCTTCACCTCAGAAAATGTACAGCCTTCTGCATAATCCATCACTGACCTTCACAATGCCATGATTTAAAAACCACACCAGTATACGGCCTGTTAAACTAAATATTTTAAATACTGTATATTTCAAAAGCTGAATACTGAAAGATCAGCAGAGCTAATAAATAGCTTTAAAAAACACAAGACATTAGACACACCTTTGGTGGCGCATGGGGGAACACTGCCTGAGCTAAAGTCATAGCATACCTGCTAAAAAAATTAATCTTTGGACCACCTGGCCTTCCATTGGAACATATGGATGACAGTCATGGCTAATAACAGCCATCACAACACAAAGGAAGCCATCTGCCTGCCTCACAAGGGGATCAAACATGCTTCTCCAGCCAGAGCAATATCAGTGTTTGTATGGGCCAACACCTGGGGTTTGGACCCACGGTACACACGGCACAAAAACATTCCAGGTTGTCTGGATATGTATTGATGATGATGAATCAGATTTCGAGGTAACTGATTGTGATGACACTTAATAGATACCTGGAATGTACATAATTTTTGCACTAAAATCAAACTGATAAAATAATGGCACAGGTTTCACTACTTTCCATGTCTTCCATTGGCAAATAAACAGACAATGCCACCCCAATGCTATTGGTTGAGGCAGTGTTGCTGGGTCAGGACTTGCCAGAATGTTTATACCAGCAAATGTTTTGTTAGTGCCCCAGAGTTTACAGTATTCACAGAATACACATATGAATATATACAGGGTTTTTTTTATTTTTTATAAACAATAATCAGTTATTAAGCAAATACATGAACAATCATTGTGAAACTGTCATGACTCGTCATATTTTGTTTGAAATTTTTTTTTCAACACACATAAAGATAATTTTGTTTCAAACAGAGATGGCAATGGCAAGGCAAAACTGCATCCTTAAAGCTGCAACCCATAACTTTCGTCTCTCTGTCGCCATTTCTGATTGAAATGCAGGTTACTTACATTTATATGTGTTGAAAAAATGACGTTTCCCATGTAATCCAACCCAACAGCTCAATTTACAAATGATTATTATAAGTTTACCGCTGTGAATTGTGGTAAGGGAGACAGTTTATACCACTGATAGTAAATGTATTTGCTCAATAACTGATTTTTGTTTAGATTTACAAAAAAATTAAGTAAAAATTAATTAAGAAATTGACTTAAGGCTAAAATACACTACAAGACTTTTGCTCAGATTTTGCTAGTCTGGACTTGTTGCAGAAAGTTTGTGGCAGTCTGCAGATTTGATCAGTTAGTTTGTTTCTATCTGAAACTTTCAAAAGTCTGCAAGTGTATGATGTCTAGTTTAAAAAAAGTCTGTTCAAATTTTAAAAGCCTTGTAGTGTACTCCAGCCATTAGAAAGTGTTTGTTTAAAAATTATCAGACAAGCAAATATTATGGTTATGGTTATTAATTTGTATACTTGCTGCAATGATGCTAGCTGTAAAGAACCACAAGGATATTAATATGTAGGAACTAAAATAAAACTATTTATAAATTTCCATGACCAATACAGCTGTGTCCAGAGCACATGCACAAACCTCTGTAGCATGGCAGTGATAAACTGTTGTTCAGTTTTATGCATCATGCTACTCATATGTTTACGCTACCCTCATGTCTAGGTGTTTTCGACAACATATAAAAACATTCATACCTTTATTCCTCCTAGCAAGTTTGATATAACATCCTTGATTTATATACAATATTTCCCAAACGGGTTACATTGTATTCTTACTTCAGGGCTTTTTTATTGGATGTTATTGACATGCGGTCCCTGACTTTAAACACAACCTTCCCATGGGTCTGTCAGAAATATTGTTCTGTTTTACTGTTACCCTGTTGCCCTCTCTCATTATGACTGTTACTATGTGTCTCGTTAACGGAGTGCGATTGAAGAAATGTTAAGCGCTTGTCTGAAACATTTAACATCTCTATGTTCACAGTGTGTGTGTGTGTGTCATTGGCATGCATAACATCGTTCTCCTCAGCTGTCGGTGGTTGGCTGAGCAGGTGGAGAATGACCATCTGTAAATGAGCTGTTTCGCTCACAACAATGAAAAGATTGATGCAATTAATTTTTCATTATGCGCCTTCACCATGGATCCTAATCATTTCGAATTGTGTGTGCGAGGGGCAGAAAAGTGGCATTTGTAACAGTGCTTTCAGACAGCCCCATTGGGTACTTTTGAAAGGCTTTATTATTTGTTCATTAAACAGCTTTTGTTTTGCTTTGATCATGGCTCTGTGGTGAAACCCTGTGTCATAGCCTGATCAAAAGCAACTGTTTTGGGGTGGGAATGACATCGCCCTTATTCCCTTTTTGTCTGATACCTTGAAAAATAAAAATGCAGTATGTACTGAAAAAGACCTTTCCCACCGGAGTCGGTGAATGTCTGAAGAAGTTTCTGTTGCCAAACTGAAAAGGTCACAGTAAGTTCATTGCATCAGCTTAAAGTTTTGTCAAACAGAATAAAAGATATGCCAGAAAGTCTTCTGTAGACACCATATGATATTCATTTGCAGAAGTGCCCTATAGGGGGCCCTTAAGAGATAGTGCTTCTACAAAAATGCCAGAGGAAAGAAACACAGATAAAATGGCAACAGACTCCAGAAGGTGGTGGCTGTATCAGAAATGACCTACTTCTATACTATATAGTAGCCGAATTTCACCTGGATGGTGTAGGCCTACTGCTTCCGCCAAGATTTGTGATTGTAAATTGGATGGACACTGTTCTATCCCATGAAGCCATGGGAGCTGAGCAACTGCCAAATTCAAAAAGTAAACAAATAAAAATAAGAACGAAAACTATAAGCCGGATGCATACAGTTATTACTATTTATTATATAGAACCAAATAGAAAACTCCACAATTCAACTGCAATCACCCTCGTGTGTCATGGTCGACACACGAGAGACCCAAGTGCGGGGTTTAACAAGGCTTTATTGAGCAGCAATTGTAAGCAAGACAATGTGAAACCAGCCCGTGAACGTTCCCGTCCGCGGAGGAGTGAGCAAGCATCCACTGTAGCACGGCGAACCACCAATGGCTGTCGAGGACCATCCACTGGCGTGAGGAGACTGAGGGTGGGATTCGGGAAACTCTCTCGATCCGAAACCACCGCCGTGAGGGAGGCAGGCAGGCAGTTCGTGTGAGGGCGGCGGCTTTACGTTTCTCGGAGAGGTGCCGCGTGGTCCAGGAGATCGCCGTCCGGGACGCCAACGAGAGCTGGATGGGACAGAAAAGAAGGCAGAGGGTGACGTGAGCCAGAAGAATCCGCATGGTAGCAGCGCTCGGCAGAAGAGGCAAAGTGAGGGATAATCCAGGCTAGGAGGAACGTGACTGAGGCTTGGAGCAGAGACTTAGACAAGACAAGGTAAATGTTTTAACTTCTATAGATGAGCCACAGCTACACCTAGGGCAGTCTGAACAGGCTGTAACATGCAACGGTCAGACATCAGACGAGAGACACTGAGGGAAAATAAAGGGGAGCATAACGAGGACGGAATGGTTGGCAGGTGTGGGGTAATTACTGGAATGAACTTTCTTAATGAGTGAAGTGTCAACAGGAGTGTAGGTGCAGAGTGGAAAATCACCAGTGCAGGGAGAAGCCTATGGAGACACGAGGGCGGGGTGAATGACGCAGACACCGAGCACGCGGTCAGCCGCTCGACAAATAACAAAACAACCCACGTGCAGATAATACCCCGACTAGACCAGGACCGTGACAGTACCCCCCCATCAGCGCCGCTAGGCGCTTAGGGAGGGGGCTCACCTCGTCTCCGGTGGAAGTCCATGATCAACGACCGGTCCAGCACATCCCGCGAGGTAATCCACGACCTCTCTTCTGCGCCATAACCCTCCCAGTCCACCAGGTACTGAAAGCCCCTGCTGCGATGGCGGACGTCCAGCAACTTCCTGACGGTGTATGCCAGAATACCATCCACCAACCGTGGGGGAGGGGGGGTGGGCCGAGAACTGGCTGGGTTGAGATGGGAGGTAACTACGGGTTTAACCCTGGACACATGGAATACAGGGTGAACTCGACCAAGAGTCGGAGGAAGCTTGAGCCGCACGGCCACCGGATTAACCACCTTGGTGGTCCGGAATGGCTCAATGAACCTGGGCGCCAGCTTACGATAAGGCGCCCGGAGAGGCAGATCCTTGATGGAAAGCCATACCCGTTGACCGCACACATAGGCAGGAGGAGAGATCCGGTGGCGGTCTGCTGCTGTCCTGGTCCTCAGAGTGGTTCGGGCCAAAACCTCTCTGGCCCTCGTCCAGGTCCGGTGGCACCGCCGGACGAACGCCAGAGCCGAGGGAACCGCAGCATCGAGTTCCTGGGAGGGAAACAGAGGTGGTTGATAACCAAGAGAACACTCAAATGGGGACATACCTATGGCTGAGGCGGGTAGGGAGTTGTGAGCGTATTCCACCCACAAGAGTTGTTGGCTCCAGGAACTGGGATTTCTGGATGTCAGACAGCGGACAGAGTTCCTGGTTGGCTCGCTCACATTGCCCATTGGTCTGAGGGTGAAAACCTGACGACAGACTCGCTGAGGCCCCGATCTGTCGACAGAACTCTTTCCAAAACCGGGAGGTGAACTGAGGACCCCTATCGGACACGACGTCGACCGGAAGGCCGTGTAGGCGGAAGACGTGGTCCACCATCAGTTGAGACATCTCCCGGGCAGACGGGAGCTTGGGGAGAGGGATGAAGTGGGCCGCCTTGGAGAATCGGTCCACCATCGTAAGGATTACAGTGTTCCCTCTAGACAGGGGAAGGCCAGTGACAAAGTCCAGGGCAATGTGTGACCACGGCCGAGAGGGAATGGGGAGAGGACGGAGCAGACCTGTGGTTGGGCGGCAGGCAGTCTTGCTTTGCGTGCAGACCGGGCAAGCCAACACAAACTATCTGACATCTATGGATACCGACGGGCACAAAAACCGCTGGCGCACGGACGCCAGGGTGCCCTTAATTCCTGGATGGCCAACCAGCCTGGAGGAATGACACCACTGGAGGACCTCTGGATGCAGCAGAACGGGAACGAACAGCCGACCCGCCGGGCACCCCCCTGGCACTTGCACCCCGCGACCGGACTCCTCCACCCGCCGTTCGACCTCCCAGGCCAGAGCCCCGACAACCCTCTCCCGGGGGAGGATGGAGTTGACGGGTCTCTCTCTGCCTGGGCCCTCGAACAGGCGGGAGAGAGTGTCCGGCTTGATGTTTTTGGAGCCGGGCCGGTACGACAGGGTGAAGTGGAATCTGCCAAAGAACAGCGCCCAGCGGGCCTGACGTGAGTTCAATCTCTTGCCTGAACGGACATATTCCAGATTCTTATGGTCCGTCCAGACCAAGAAAGGCTGCGTCACTCCCTCCAACCAGTGGCGCCACTCTCCCAAGGCTAGCCGAACCGCCAGCAGCTCTCTGTTACCGATATCATAATTCCGTTCGGCGGGGCTGAGGCGATGGGAGAAGAAAGCGCAAGGGTGCACCTTTCCATCATGACTGGCACGCTGGGACAAGACTGCGCCTACTCCGACATCGGACGCATCGACCTCGACAATAAACTGGTGATCAGGGTATGCAAAACAGAGCACAGGAGCAGCAGAGACAAATCGGGACTTGAGATTATCAAAGGCTACCTGCGCGAGGGAGTTCCAGGCGAACGGGATCTTGGTGGAGGTCAATGCGGTGAGCGGTGCGGCCACTTGGCCGAAACCCCGGATGAACCGCCTGTAAAAGTTGGTGAACCCCAGGAACCGCTGCAGAGCTTTGCGAGAGTCTGGAACTGGCCATGTGGTGACAGCCTTGACTTTAGCATCGTCCAGTCCAATGCCTCGGGGTGAGATCACATGGCCGAGGAACGAAACAGTATCGGAATGGAATTCGCACTTCTCCGCCTTGACAAATAATTGGTTCTCGAGAAGACGCCGGAGGACCTCTCTGACGTGTTGGGTGTGTTCCTGGAGAGAGGGAGAGAAAATAAGAATATCATCCAGGTACACAAAGACAAAGCGGTTAATCATGTCACCCAGCACGTCATTGATGAAGTCCTGGAAGATGGCAGGAGCATTGGTCAGTCCAAGCGGAAGAACCAAATACTCGTAGTGTCCCGATGGTGTATTAAATGCTGTCTTCCACTCGTCCCCCTCTCGGATGCGAACCAGGTGGTAGGCGTTGCGGAGGTCTAGCTTAGTAAAGACCCGAGCTCCCTGTAAAAGTTCAAAGGCAGACGACATTAAAGGTAAGGGGTATTTATTCTTTACCGTAATCTCATTCAAACCTCGATAATCAATACATGGGCGTAGGGAGCCGTCCTTCTTCTGCACGAAGAAGAAACCCGCGCCGGCCGGCGAGGAGGAGGGGCGGATGAACCCAGCATTCAACGAGTCGCGGATATACTTTTCCATGGCCTCTCTTTCAGGAGCCGAAAGGGAGAATAACCGACCCTTGGGCGGAGAAGTGCCTGGGAGGAGGTCAATGGCGCAGTCGTAAGGTCGGTGCTGCAGAAGAGACATGGCACGGGACTTGCAGAACACGGTTCGCAGATCATGGTATTCCTCCGGGACCCCGGTCAAGTCGGCGACATCCACCTGCAACACAGGAGACACAGAGACAGGGGAGGGAGCAGGACCAAGACAAGACACATGACAAGCAGGGCTCAACGTTAAAATAGAAGTGTTCACCCAATCAATGTGAGGATTATGCTGTGACAACCACGGATGCCCTAATACCAGCGCGGTCGTGAGGGAATCGAGGATGTACAGCCTAATCTTCTCACAATGATTACCCGACAGAAAAAGGCTTACGTGAGGTGTGCTGTGGGTGACAGGGGAAAAGAGGCAGTCCTGCCAGCGTTATGGCCGAGATAGGTGGATGTACAGGAACAGTAACGATTCCCCACTTTCGGGCAGTGGCTGCGTCCAAAAAGTTCCCCTCAGCCCCAGAGTCAATTAAAGCCATCCCTGCGTGGGTAGTGAAGCCGAAGGTGAGGCGAAACGGCAGCATGGTGCGTGGTACTGGAGAGGTTTCTGTGATGGCGCCCACCCGGACTCTCCACTCTACGGGTGGGCGTTGGCTTTTGCCGGGCAGTGTGTCACAACATGCCCCGCCTTCCCACAATAGTAGCAGAGACCCTCCACGAGCCGTTGTTACTTCTGGGCGGGTGTGAGGTGAGAACGCCCGATCTGCATGGGCTCAGGATCCGGCGGCGGATAGTGGACGGTGTTCGCGTCCCGATTGACTTCCCGGCTGGCGTCCCGGCTGGAGTCATGGCGTCGCCAGGCGGGAGGTGAAGTGTGTCGCCGGCGGCGAGCACTTATCCGGCTCTCGATTCTCAGACAGAGGTTGATCAAATCCTCCAGGTCCCGGGGTGGATCGAGCGCGGCGATTTCATCAGAGATGGTCGGGTTGTGGCCATCAAAGAACCGCGCGCGTAATGCCCCGGAGTTCCATTCACATGCCGTGGAGAGCGTGGAACCTCTCCAGTGTGGATGGCACCTCGCAGGAGCTCGGAAACCTAGCGTTGTAATGTCGCCACCTGTCCCTGTAGCGCGTCAACCTCCTGGGCGGCGGCAGTGAGACGAGATGCCTGCTGTCCCAGCAGAATACCCTGCTGTTGTAGCGCCACCCACAGCGGATCCTGTCCTGCTGGGTCGTGTAGATGGTCTGGGGAGCGTAACGAGGAGGGAATGGTTGGCAGGTGTGGGGTAATTACTGGAATGAACTCTCTTAATGAGTGAAGTGTCAACAAGAGGGTAGGTGCAGAGTGGAAAATCACCAGTGCAGAAAGAAGCCTATGGAGACACGAGGGCGGGGTGAATGACGCAGACACCGAGCACGCAGTCAGCCGACGACTTTCCACGTGCTCGACAAATAACAAAACAACCCACGTGCAGATAATACCCCGACTAGACCAGGACCATGACATCGTGTTTATCTGGAGTGCAAATTAAAAATTAAAATAAGAGTACACAAGAAAAAAAGAATGCTTAATCCTGACATACAGTAAAACTGTCATTACACCGTTGCAGTACATTTAATAAAAAGTCTTGCAACTCTGATTCAAAAGAAAATGACAACTCCTGGATGCATTTTAGAGTAATGCAAATTGCAGTTATCAGTGGAACATGCCACAGTAGTTATCAGCCCACCAGAGACGTGTCTTTGTTTGTATGTGAGGAGCAAGAAAATAACAGTGGAAAAAGTCTTTACTTTCGCATAGTTTGACAAGGGGCTAACCGCTCTCACGAGCCCTTCGCTAAAGTGACAGTGTTGCCAGATCTTCATAGAAAAAACAGCAAACAAAGACAAGCCAAAAATAAACCTTAAATAACCAAATAGTGTATATTTTATAAAACCAAAAAAATATCAGATATCCCCAACTGATAATTTCGCGCCCAGTGAAAGTCCCAGTGAAATTAAAAATGACAATTCTTATTTTTTCATGAAATATTTCAGCATTTATAGTAAATAGCTTATCAATGTGGGTCATTTTCTTTTTAAAAATCATGAACCCTCAAAATCTTCAGTTAAAATCTGAAAATGCACTTACATTTACGCATTTGGCAGACGCTTTTATCCAAAGCGACCTACATTGCATTATCCTATACATTTGTTTGTAAGTATGTGCAATCCCCTGGGCACAAACCTATGACCTTGGCATTGTTAACGCCATGCTCTTACCATTGAAATGACTATCCATCTGAAATGACGTAAATTAGAGGGCTTGGCCGGAGCATCCGTTAACTCCTCCCCTTCAAATGTCAGTCTGCTGCCGGTTTCATTTAAAAATCAATGCAACAACTGTTTTACACATCCAATCAATTCGAAGTGAAAAACGCAAGTCACACCCACTAATTTGCTCCTTTGAAATTCGTATTCTACAGTACAAATAACACATTATACATGTACAAGTTTATTTTATTTTTAACGGTGCTTCGTTAAAGTCCATGTTAATTTAATAGTAAAATAAAAATATTATTATTATTATAATAAAAAATATATTTCTGGTTGGGGGACCAATGGGGTGACCAGTGTTTTTCTGGGGGCACCACTGTATGTCATATGACAATGAAAACATTGGGGATTTTAATAGACTGTTGTAATAGTCGATATGTAGGTACTCACAGTATGTGATAGACGCAGACATCTTCATTGGGTTCTTCTTATTTCTTATTTGTGCCTCCTCGTTTTCCTTCCATGCTTCCTGAAGGGGCAGAGCTAAGACACAATGAAAGGAAGCAAGGAAAGAAAACGAGGAGGGAAAGATGCAAGAAAAGCATGAGGATGAAGGAATCAGAGCAATTTATATGGCATATATTTTCTCGCTACATAAACTTCACTCATCAAATATCAGGAGCTTTGTTTTTAACGACATTGTGCCCAATGTCCCCTTCAGCATTTCGCAGAAGAAAGAAAATAATATGCGATTTCAATGATGTGAGAGTGAGTAAATAGTGGCAGTTTTCATTTTTGAGTGGAATGATAGGATTTTTTTCGGTTAATTCTTGGTCAGTGAAGAAGAGGACAGAAAATGTAGGTTATCCACCTTTGCATGGATGTGGGCTGCTCTGGGTTCTGGGTAATAAGAGACAGTACAGATGCCCTAAAGGGACAGAGCGGTAGCATGTCTAAATCCACAGTCATTTGCATGCTGAGTGCTGCCAATCGTGTTCAGTATGGTACGGTCTTAATAAAGTAAAAAAGCTTGGTTGCATCAATTAGACTGCTGACATTATGAATTTGGATTTAGGGTATAATTATAACCCGTGAGGGATTGAAGGGAAAATAATAAAGGAGGAGATGGGGGTTGGTATATCTGAGCACTGCTTCGTCATAAAAAGGGAATTTTATCCCATAAAACATTTAAATTATAACACATATGCCGTTATCTAAGTAAGGGATAATCCCCAGCTAGCCGTGCGTTAAAGGATTTCAATGCACGACGTGGAGGCCAAGAACCACCTGATGTGAAGCCAAGTTAAATCTCTTATTGATGTTTACGTTGTAATTTTTGATCAGACAGGTGAAAATGAAGAGAAAATGTAATAACCTACAGCTACAGTACATATTAACTTGTACAGTTTTTATTAGGCATTAAAATCCTTTAACGCACGGCTAGCTGTGGATTATCCCGCTTATACCATGGTCATTTGCCAAGTTAAATCGTTTATTGATGTTTACAGTGAAATTTTAGATCAAACAGGTGAAAATTACAGTGATTTTGTCAGTTAATTTTCAAATGTAAACAAACTTACTGGAGCTACCTGTGCGTTAAAGGGTTTTAATGCACACCTTCCAGCCAATCAGAATCGAGTATTCAAAAAGACCATGGTATAATTGTTTGTTAAACACTTATGGCAATTTTTTCCAAGTCTTCATTTGTCTTTTTTTAAATATAGCAATAAATATTGTACCGCAGGCATCACACCGAGGTATTATCTTACCGTGAGATTTTGATATCATTACATCCCTAGTTTTTATAAATATTCTGTTTAAAAGAATCATTAAGTAGTAATGATCGAATGATCAAAAGATCATTAGTAGTAATTTGTAACTTTGTGCACCTTGACAATGCCTGAAAATGCATGGAATTTTATTTTTATTTGATTGTTTGTTTGGTTACAACTCTCCTCAAAACCATTCAAATCATTTTAGCAACCTCCTTAAGCCAGTTAAGTGGCCACTCCTTAAGTGTTTTTTATTTTATAGTTATTTACAAACATTTTTTTACAGAAATTTCTGTACAGTAGATTTTCTTACAAATTGATGCTTCACTGCAGTGTAGCGTAGCCAAACTGTGCTCCCATTTTGAGCATATTGTTTCCCTCATTCGTAGTCTTTATGTACTGTAAATATGAACAGACTATCAGGTTTTTTATCCTTACCCACTGTTTAAAACTATAAATCCATATGTGTGAAAACTCAGAATAGAGTTACACCTCTGCTGGAGCTCAACTAAACTGAAGCACCATACCTCTGTGTCATTTGTAATATAACATGTTTAAAAATAAGATGTATTTTCCTAATCTATAGTACTCGCTAATTCCTAAAAATGTACATCACAAATCACATGAAGAAACATTCTTCCCTTGCAACAAGACAGTCAATGCTACAAATGCTATAAGCCATAGCATTTCCAGCCTCCATTAAAACCCATTTATAGGTTTATAAAAAGGTCTTTTCATACGGCATCTGGACCCATTATGATTATATTATGATAGCTAGTGCACCGCTATTTAAAGATGATGAGAAATACTAATTGTGTTTTTGACCTGTAACTTGCTGTCAGATTTTTTGTGTTAGACCACAAATCTATGATTATTGCTTAACAAAGGTGTCCTTCACCAAATTACACCCTGATGATCATTACAATAGCCAAGCTGCTGTTCATCAACTCTATATATGGGCCACACATCTTTTTAATAAGTTAGCGCGTGACCGTGCCAAAGAGCTTTTGTGGCATCACCTGCCACTCTAACTGCCCATCATCAGGGTGGTCTCTCAGCTACAATTTAATCCACTGATTTAGATGTTTCCATTAATTATAAAAAAGCTGCCGGTTGGAAGAACCCTAAAACCCTCTTCTGCTGGCTAGGGGCTACTTTGGAGGTGTTACCATACAGCAGCGGATCAATACTAATGGGAGCGTGGTGTAGCTTCCCCATTTAATTACACCTCTATCCTCTATCTTACGGCTATAAACAAACATGATAGTGCCCCCTAAAAGTGCTAAATCTCCTGCAAGAAGACACCCAATAAGCGCACAAAAAATGCATCTCTATCACTTCTGCTGTGGTGATCATCTAGCAAGTAAAATAAAGAATGCCTCCCCCTACTGGGGGAGTAAAGGTGGACTTGATAATAAATTATGCCAAACTGGTCTTTTTAACTGGGGTGATCAGCAAGGTCATATACTGAAATGTGTCAGGTTTAATGTAACATTTTCTCCACATTGATGGAACAATATTACATTACGTTGTAGCTGCACAACCCTTTCATGCATGAATAATGACAACCTCAGGATGTCTTTCCTATGCTCGTAGCGCATGCATTTTTTTTTTACAAACATTTTTCTTTTCATTTTTCATTTGAGTGGACCTCTGAAGAGCCATTCATGCTTATTTATAGCAGTGTTTAAAACATTATTTTGCTTTTTTAACACCATTCCCCATTAACCAGCAATATTGGTTCACGTGATGGAATATCTGGCTAAACAGGGAATGTTTAAAAGACCTTAATGGTGAAATGAAGAAATAATCATGATTGTATTGTATTTATTGACTTGTGGTGTGCTAATTACATAATTTACGACTAAACAATCCTATTACTATTAGTATTACACACATAACAATGATTGTGGGTTTTAGTTGGGTGACTGCTGTAATTTGTACATTTGGCAAGCGCACAAAGCCACAGTTAGAGCACAAAGTCCCCGTAGGATAGTTAAGACCTTAAATTCATTACTCCTGGTATGTAAAAGTATCTTAGGCCTGGATTGTGTTGCATGGATTTCTGCATTTGGTGTCAAGCAAATATGAAACATTTAGGATTTGGTTTGGATGCCTGGCATACAGTGCTTCTTAGTCATTCTGTTTGACCCAGAAAAAGTGGGTGATGTGTTCGGCTTCACAGTCCCAACTGACATAATTAGAGAGCATAAACTTCAAGCTGAACTTCATAACCTTCAAATCATCGTTTGCTCTCCTAAGTTTGCTTTTCCCAGTCTATCGTGTCTGCTTGTACTCAGACTCCTCCGCTGTGAGACTTCTCATTTCTCATGGTTCTTAAGAAGAGAAACGTCTTAATCTAGTCAGTCTGGTTTTATGTGAGACTAATGGCGCACTCCAGTTGAGCAGCATTGCGACCAATTAACAGACGGTAGGCCGTTTCTGAGGGGAATAACTGCATAATGAAAAGCTGCCTGTGGTGTCAGCATTATTCATTCTCATATTTTGAGGTCTTTTTTCAATTAACCGTTACATGAGAAAGCAAAAATACTTACAATACGTGTTTTCTTGCTTTTAAAGGATACTGACAGTGTGAAATAAGGCAAAGCATGACATTCCAATCATCCCAGTTCTGGGAGTTCACCATAGGGTGAGATATTTGAAACGAAAATATATCACAATATTTTCGTTGGAGCTATTTTATTTTGAGATCTGCAGGCTGCAGTGAAAAAATGTTAATTGCTGCTTTAGGTACCAGCTTTGCCAAAAATCACATACGTGGATTTCACCCGGATGCATTCTCCTGAAGTCCCAGACAGCATATGGTGGCTGACTTTAATTAACCTAGTTAATATTCATAATTATGTTGACGAGCATACACAATAGCTCACTAAAAGCCTTACCTAAACGTACACAAATAAATTGGAATTACTTTCAGAGCCTTATATTATGACCTTGACAAAAAGTGTAAAGCTCTAATATGTAAAAGTCAGTGAGTTTTAAATACGGTACACCAGCATATGGTATTCAGCTTGTGAAGCTCCAGAGGGATGTTAGATCCCAGCTGCCACAAAGGTGTTTCCTGTATTGCTGCTTGTGTCTTCTTCCATGATCTCCAGCTGACCCCAAAGTGACCCTGTTCTACAAACAGCATTCTTCTAATAAGAAATGGACAATTATATCCTAAACTATAAATAAATACTTCCAATATTGATGTTTAGCAACAAGCATTACCAAAATATATTTTAAGCTGTACAAGATATTTTGAGAAGACTGACCTGATACTGACCTTTCCTGGCACCAGTCGCAACTCTCCATGCAAAATGTGCAAGCGCTCATATAAAGTCCCAGTTTTCTTGTGAGCTTTGTGAGTTCATGAAAACAAATAGAATTCATTTGATATTTTCAATACATAATGGTTATTTTTTGGAAGGAGATTATTTTACATATGATACTGCAACACATTTGTTAATTTGTTTATTTGTTTATTTTGATGTTGTTGACACACAGATTAATTGTCTTATTAAGTTACTGTTATCAATTTTTTCTCCCTCTTCGTCTTTCAGCCAGTTGATCCTCTGCTAAAGAAACTCTTAAGCTTCTTAAACGTCTTCACTATTTGACCCTACAAGAGTTCTTTTAGGAGTTAAGATGCTGTGTAAATAACTTTGATAATTATTTGGATTTTCTCTGTAATTTAAGGGGAAACAAAACACATTTCTAAGGATTTCCTCAGAATTGTGTCACTATGAGTAACTCTTTGCTAAGATTTTTCATGAATAAGATACCTAATTTCTAATTCTAATCTAATGATTTAAGGACAGTGTCTCAAAAAGAGTCTTAAACCCATCAATGTCTAGGAATTAACGTTATTTTGGTGCGTAAAAATAGCATTAACAGAGCATGGTTTTACATGTCGTTTGTAGTTGTTTTAGGCATCCATCTATTCGATATGATAAGACAAGGGTTTTTAAACTAGGGTCCAGGGACCCCCAGGGGGCCTACAGGTGGTTGCAAGGGGTCCTCCGGAGATTTCAGGGGAAAAGATCAAGCAAAAACCTACTGAAAATTATTATTGTTTCATTTTGTAAGTGTTTATCTGCTTTTGTGCTACATGCATTTACAGGATTGTTTATATTTGTATATTTCTTATGATTTTTTTTCTCACAGTTCCTTTTCACACCTTAAATTGAAAATGTCTACAATACAACACATTTGAATTGAAAAGGTCTCTCCAACTATTTATGTTTAGAAACATGTCTTTTTCATGTCACATTTACTAATAATCTAACAAAGTTTAAATGTTTCTTTACACATAAAAAGATGGATATGTATTTTAGAAAGGGGTCCCTCACAAAAGGTTTATCTTATTTGGGGGTCCTTGGCATCATAATGCTCTGTGAAAAGTGCTACACAATGAAAGTATTAAAGCTAAAGATACAGTAATATTAAGAGTAATAGTAGAGAGTTAAAGGAGTAGTTCACCTTCAAAATGAAAATTCTGTCATCATTTACTCACCCTCTTGTCATAACTTTATTTTTTCCGCAGAACACAAAAGAAGATATTTTGAAGAATGTTGTTATGGGCATTGGTTACAAGTGAATGGGGGGTTGTGCTGTTCGGTTACCAACATTATTCAAAATATATCCTTTTGTGTTCTGCAGAAAAAAGAAAGTCATACAGGTTTGAAATGTCAAGAGGGCGTGTAAATGATGACAGAATTTCCATTTTGATGGTGAACTACTCCTTTAAAAGAGTAATTACACGATTAACATTTGAATAACACACTCATAAATTCGTGCATAATGATTGTTTATAAATTATATTCAAAACATTATGCATGTATTACCAACTTCTATAGTTGTGTGCGGGTGCATTTTTGTGCAACAAAGCACAGGAGAAAGAACCAACCGGTTATGTCTTTCCAATTTAATCCACTAGATGGAGTACAAAAGCAGACGGTTTGACATCTGCTTTTGCCATATGAGTCAGCCTGAACTACACTGGAGGATTATTACACAAAACGTTTTGAAAAACATGACTTGCATATCATAATAATCTATTTGTCGAAATATACTCAGAGTGTATTGCCAAAGATAAAACACTCTTGTATGTGCTGTAAATATGTATTACCATGAATAGCTTACAAATCTACATAAATGTTTATCTACTCTATGAATATGAATACTATATGAATGCTAAAGGTTTCAAAGAGGGGCTGTATAAAAACAGCCATCAGGGAACTCCCATTCTGCCTTTCTGCAACTCCCACCCTGATTCTGCAGGGTGTGATGCAGCTACGCAGGATGCCAGAAGGTCCCAGTCTTTTGGTTTGTACGGCTTTGTTTTGTTTAAATTTCATGCTTACAACAGGAACAACTGAATTGCTTATTCTCTGGCGCATGCGATTATTGAAAGGTCACGTCCTCTGTAATACAAAGACAAAGTGACTATCGCGTCAACACAGTCTGCTGACCATAAACAAACTAGTCTCGTCTAAGCCAAGTGTAGCTGCGTGTTAGTTTAATCGCTGTAATGAAGCATGCTGTTTGTTGAGGTGTTTTGATTGGCATGTGTAAAAGAGGACATTTTCTATAATTTCACTCTTGTGAAATACACACATCCAGTGAGCAATAAACAATAAAGTAAAACTGAATCTGAAAGAAAATGTTTGGGACAATGACTACTTCAGACAAAACCGATCTGCACTGTATTATTATTACACAAACCATGTAAAAAACATGACTCACATGCTTGTGCATCTATTTACAGTACGTAGAAATTACAGTTTAGGCTATTTCCTTCGAGATTAAACACTACTTTTGTTGTACCCTAATACAACTTCGAGCTCCCAAATGCATGAATTATTATCATTACTGTATATGAGTAATAATAATCATTTACAGTAACTTGTTTTTATTAGAGGGCAATTTGCCATAGTCATGCCTTTTTCGGAGAGATTACTTCCAACTATCACTATAAAGCAGAACAAAACACGAAGCAATGCTAATGTAATGAAGTTTGGTGGTTTGTGGGAAAAACACAATTCTTAATGTCAAAATGGATGACAGTATAAACATCTAGTTCCAAACCCCCACCGCAGGCTAGCTCTTTTCAGGACCTTAGTCAACAACATTTGTTAACAACAGCTTTGGAAATACATCAGGTGGGAACAGAATTTGCTCAGAAAGTACAAGCATGGCCCAAACATACTTATACACTGTTTGTTCTGGTTGATCCATGGCTGAGATTGGGTTAGTAAGGTCCAGTATAGTCTCGTGATGCCACACTTTTGACCAGTAGCATAAAGTCTGGTCCAGTTTGCCGTTTGTACTGGCTAAGAAATGAACACTGACAGAAAGAGATGGTATAAAAGGCACAAATTAGTTCTGTTTTTATTTTACAATTGGGGATGAAAGGAATGTTTAAAATTGTTCATAAGTAAAGCGAAATAGAGCAGTACCTGATCTCTAAAGATCTGTCTGTCATTTACACTTAGAGAATTTGCACAGTATTCTTACATTATTTTGAATACAATTTACTGATTATCGATCTGTCTATCTATCCTCAAGTGCTTTAATGTACACTGCTGAATAAGTTTAAAAATATATAATCAAGTAATTTGACCTGTGCTTTATTTTGGAAACAGCTAGTAAATTAGATTATTAATGATATTATTAATGATACATTTGGAATTGCAATTTTGAAATTTGGTTAAGGTTTTTGTTATAGGAACAACAAACAATTAATAAATGTAAAAAGTGACAGCTCAGAAAACTGTATTGCGTTGAAAATGTGTACATTTTTTTATAATTAATAAAGATCTGCAGTAAAACAAGGCATTGAGCAGCATCGAAAACAGCAGCTAGGAATGGATTCTTTCGATTCCCAAACCAGGAACTGGAATTGGAATCGGCTCCAAAAAATTCAGAATCGAACAGTCCTACTGTATGGGTAGCGGTGGCAGCGCCCCTCCAAAATATTCATCCACAGAAATATAGAACTGTATATAAACTGAATCTAGCAATACTCTTAACTCATAAATGTGTTCTTAATTATTCAACAAAATGTTAAGTGGTAAAATGAGACAAATTTACGTGGAAATGTATCGCTTGGCTTCCGCAGATGGGTTAGGAATGTAATGAACTGTAGGCAGAGCAGAAACACCCTCAGTACTCCCGAGCTGAACAGCGCCCCATGGTTTTCCAATGTAAATCTGTGGCGAGAAATGGAAGTGCAGCCTGATCTGATAGACAGCCGTATGGGGAGAACATGGTTTTATTATTATAGAAGTGCATTAACTCTGTTTTTGGCAGACTGGTTGCCATTTATACACAGTTTAACTACACGTACCACATTTAAACTACGCTTTCTGTAGCACAATGCAGTAATCTTAAATTTGCTAACATGAAGCAGCGACCATGTGTAACGAGTGGTATAAGGTGTGGGCCCTTTAAGAGCAATTTGCCTATGTTCCTTTTTTTTTACCTTTTGTGTATGTGCGCATGTGCGAGATTGTTTTGCGCCAAAACTGCACCCCGCATGTATGCCGGTGGGAGTCTGATGCTCCATTTTCATTTTAATCTTAGTTTTGTTAAGTGACACGTTTCCCACGGAGGTTTGCCGTGTGCTCGGAGAAATAAATCCGTTTCTGAGGGACACTTTTTGTGAGTTTTCTTGCTACCAAGTTGCTTTGGGTTGGTGAGCTATCCCTTTTTCTCACGAAAGATGTGTTACACATGCTTTTTTAAATAAATCGCCATCACATTATAAATTATAATAAGTCCTCTTGTGAAAAGCGTGTAAAGAAATATAGCGTTAAGCCTGTAGTAAATATACATAAGGTCTACATTCCAGAAAGCGAAACCATTGCAAAAGAATGAACAAAATATAATTGCAAAACATTTTAAAACCAAATATTGTATATTCAATGTTTTTGTAAACACCTGTAAATGGCTCATTTGTTTTATTAACTCAGTCCCCAATGCAGTCAGTTACAGCTCATTGTTCAGAGAACTTTGTTTTCCAGAATTTTTAAAAAACGTGTTTTTTATCAGACACAATAAGGAAACATTGTTATGTGTATTTTAAGATTTCATTCAACATGTGATTTTCGATCCTGCTAATCAACATTCGAGCGCCCCCTTCAGTCTGAATTTTATATATCCTACGATATGATCCAGAATCTGCCCCACCTAAATGTATTGCCATGAGCCGCTACTGTTTCTGAGGAGCTTTTTTAAGCCTAAAATGCGCGGAGCCGGCTGTCGCTATTTTAGCAGTGCATCACCAGGCGTCACTCTCGAATAATCGAAAATGGGCAAAGAGGCTGAAGTTGTTGGAGCTGAGGTGCTTGGTTGCTGAAACCACCTGTCACTCAAGTGGCCACGCCCTTAATTATGCTGAACTTTAAGGGTTAATATAATTTAAACGTATGAGTTAAATAAAATCACCCTCCTCACAGTGAACTTTTTTTTCTGCTGTAATGTTGGCCATTTTAACATGGGGCTCAATGAGATTCTTCTCTGTTTTGGAGCCAGTCTCTAGTGGCCAGTCGATGAATTGCAGTTTAAGTCACGTCCGTGTTGGTTTCACCAGAGAGACTGAAAGGTTGCCGCCTGTGATGTACAGATCTCTTATGGGCTGGGTTGCAGTTCCAGAAGGCCGTCCAGCTCAGGGCTTTGAAAGGATTGTTATCTTAGCTGGCACATAAATTGTTTGGAAATGAGGGCAGTACTTCCTGCATTCACATGCCTGAACCTGAGGTGTCTGCAAGGCATACCCTGCTGATAGTAGTTCACATTCTTAACATTTGTGACCCTGGACCACAAAACCAGTCTTAAGTAGCAAGGGAATATTTGCAGCAAAAGCCAACATAGCATTGTATGGGTCAAAATGATTGATTTTCTTTTATGCAAAAAATCATTAGGATAGCAAAGATCATGTCTTCCATGAAGATATTTTTTACTTTTCTACCATAAATATATAAAATCTTTATTTTTCTGAGTGGATGCATCAAAATCGCTAAGAAAAATGGCCGGAAACACAGCCTACAAAATTCACTCGCTGCTTGCCGCTCTTTGGAATTACCCACTCAAGTTTGGTATCTATGTAAAGCTTTGAATTTCAGCTTTCGGGTTCATCTATTCTCCACAATGTCAATACAGTGGTAAGCCAATAGAGAGAGTTAAAACAAACCTGTTCCTTTGTAGCAACCGTCTGCTACAGAGCCTCTGATTAACAACTTCAAAGGCATTTTTTTTTGCACCCTCAGATACCAGAGTCCAGAGAACTCTGTAAATAGAGACTCCACCCTCAGGTGGTGGAGTTATTCTGGCAGAGGTTCAACAAAGTGGAAGTGGACCGGTTCTCCTTGGTCAAGTCAACCCAGTGTTCCCTCTTGAGGCTGGATGCAATGGTACCGGTGTGGCCAAGGTGATATTGTTGCTTCTTTGGAGATCTAGTGAGGGTTTTGGCCTGCCTGAATATGATTTATTGTGGAAGGCTGTCATTGGGAAATTCCCAATAGGAGCAACCTTCTGTCTCAGGTGCAAGGTTTAATTTGGCACTCTGACCTGAGATTCTCTAAGCTTTTGAGACTATTCTGAATGCTAGAGCTCCTTCTACAGGGAGAATGTACGACTGTTTACATCATGGTATAAACAGCTCTACTCAGACCCAGTTCACTGTCCAGTTAGTCCAGTGCTGGAGTATATTTGACTTTGGCAGAGATAGTCCTTGCCATAGTACATGGAAGCCATTAGCTGAGACCATAGGCCTAGATCCAGCCCAGTGTTTCAATTGCTAAAGTTGCTTACATTGGTCCAGTCCTAAACTTCATTCCTGCACTTAATAGTTGAACTGATTTGCTTTAATAAAAAGATAATTAAGAATCAGTAAAATATAGTCATCGTACGAAATGCATTGCATTACATTACATTTACATTTAAAACAATTAAAACAAATTAACAGAATTACATAAACACTTGTCACAAACAACTTTATAAATGTACAGAAAAAACCTCATGACTAGTCAAATTTGGGAACTGAAACTGTCACAGTAGTTCCAGTCAATCATTAAACAAAAGAAAACTATTAAACTATATTATGTTTACTATAATGTACCTGATTATGTCAAATCAGGTAAATGTGTTAACTGTGATCACGTTTCCATGGACAAAAATAATCCGATATAAACACAATTAAGACAATACTCTGATTAAGAATGGACCATGTAAACAGAGCTTTTTGATTAGCTTAATACAAAGTAAAGTGTGTAGTAAACACAAATCGAACTTTAGTCTACTTTAGTCGCTTTATCGAAGTGCGGTATAGACATGTGCACACCTTAATTGCACTATTACCTATTGTTTGGTGATACATGAAATTATGGAGGGAACGTCGAACGGCGTCGCTTAGGGACATAATGACGTATTCCATTAATCAAACTATGTAGTGTAACATGTAAAACGGGAACATGAAAGGTATATTCTTAAAGCAACTCATGTAACCATCGTAATATTAGCTTACTCAGAATAAGGCAAATAATTTGATCACTGACGTCTGTGTAAACGTGGTCATTGTTTAGTAAATGTGCACTGTAAAAAATTGTTCTGTAAAATAACGGTAAAATGCTGGCAGCAGAGACGCCAGTAATTTACTGTAATTTTACGTTACTCATGCTGTGAAATTATTTTACGGTATATTGCTGTAAAAACGAAATACAGCGCATTGCTGTTTTTCCCGTATTTAACGGCAAAATGCTGGCAGCAGAGACGCCAGTAATTTACTGTAATTTTACGTTACTCATGCTGTGAAATTATTTTACGGTATATTGCTGTAAAAACGAAATACAGGACATTGCTGTTTTTCCCATATTTAACAGTAAAATGCTGGCAGCAGAGACGCCAGTAATTTAACGTTACTCACGCTGTGAAATTATTTTACGGTATATTGCTGTAAGAATTAAAGACAGTACATAGCTGTTTTTTTCAATTAATCTTTATTGCACAATATTGTCCTTTGGGCTACACATGTCTGCTTAATATAAAATATCTTTAATAAAAAAATATTAATAAAATTATGAGCAAATGTTTTAGAAAGGACATAAACAACTTTTTTTATTGAATAGCAGCAACACAAAAAAAGAATGACTCAAGTACCAAGCAACCAAGTCAAGTTTTTCAGTAGCAAAACAAATAATTGAAACTTACAAATAAAAACAATGGCAATAAAACAGGTTAATTAACAGAGGCTACCCCCTCTAAACGTGACATATTTAAAACATGAGAGTACATTTATTAAGAGTCTTATGAGATACTGAAGGTGCTGGCATTCAAAAATGTAATTAAGAACTATCCATCAACCATCTGTTGCAGATGACCATAACGTTGGTTGCTTTTTTTTCTCCCTAATGTATTCCATGGAACACTGTAAAACAGCAGAAAACAAAAAAAATCTCAAATTAAATTTAATCAACATTTAGATAAGCGTTGACACTAAACACTAAATATGCAGCGATATAAGGCTCAAATATGTCGGAAATGAGACGAGAATAAATGGCTAATTTTCCATGGGACCAATATCAGTATTATACGGAGCCCTTTTAGGGACACGGTGGTGGGAAAAATATGAGAGGGAAGAGAAAAATATTTTTTAAAGTTTTTTTCGTTCTCTCGCAAACATATTTGCGTTATCTCGCAAACACTTCATGTTTAATGTCCCGCTGGCAGAATTTAAGACTAGCTCCGTAGGCAGTTCCTTTGGACTTGTCCATGTCGCCTGCTCAGATGATATCAATTTATATTCTCGTTTTGAGGAAGACTGGGTTGCAGATCCTAATCTAAGGAATTATGTGTTATTTGTGTTATAACAACGTTTAGCTCACGAGTTATTGGGAATCTACTATGAACTGCTCCATTGTTAATGTACGGAGCGGGACAACAGGACGTTTGAATGTTTTGCGAGATAACGCAAAAGCTTTAAAAAATATTTTTCTCTGCCCTCTCATTTTTTTCCACCACCATGTCCCTAAAAGGGCTCCGTAGTATTAGCGCCCAAATTTCTAATCATACGCCCTTTTCACATGACGTCACGCATCTTCCGTTCTGCCGCGAAGCAGTGTATCATTACTTCCGCTAGCACTCCAGTTCATAAGGTGGCGATAATGCACCTATAAGCTGATTTGCCAACCGCCAGTAAAACTCAAGAAGAAGAATCCGCTAGCGCCTCAGAATGGAGTTTACCAACTGCCATAAACACGTCTAGATGATGTACAACGTCTTGCAGACAAATTTTCGCTAACAACAAGATCAAAGCTAGAGAAAGGATACAAATTCTTCGTTGAACAGTACCTGTTTGATTATGAAGGTAAGTGTTTTCTTGTCTTTTTGTGTTAGCGAAGGTGCTAAGATAAGGACTTGAATACGTGTTCTGTCAGTTTTTTTTCTCACTGTTGTTAAATTCCAGCGCGACGGAAAACGGAAGTTCTTCTTCTTCTTGTTTGTTGCAAGACGGATGTTATGATACACTGCTTTGCAAAAAGGCGGAAGTTAAGTGACGTCATTG
This sequence comes from Triplophysa rosa, assembly GCF_024868665.1. Lineage (NCBI taxonomy): Eukaryota > Metazoa > Chordata > Actinopteri > Cypriniformes > Nemacheilidae > Triplophysa > Triplophysa rosa. Next base: position 4,708,868 of record NC_079911.1, read on the forward strand.
TGAAAAGGGCGTATTATACGCAAGTGACGCTAAATGAATCTGTATTTGCTAAATACTCAAACTATCTGTTTGCTTTCCTTTCAAACATAAGCCACATTTAAACGTAAAATCATCGCAATTTCAAACATTACGTTTAGTGGTGATTTGCAGCTACTGTTATTAGCAATAGCAATAGACTGTTTAAGATTACTAACGTTAGCCAGTTTGCAATAACCACAGTTTTGAAAGTTCAGAGCTGACAAAACAAGCCGATAAAACTTGGGGTCTGTAAAATGCAAGTAAATATGAACATTTCGGTTATATCTCGGAGATGACGAGCCCTATCGCGTAAGTTACTTACTAACTACAGCTTGTTAAGCAGCAATTTCAAACAATACTTCCTTTCTGAACCACATACTCTCGATAAAAGTAAAAAAAATCTTTATTTTTCATGTAATTTGAACGTGCAAATGCAGGTTGGTGCAGATGAAGCGCTACGGATGGTCTGTCCACGCGTGGGTCCTCTTCGGGCAGAAAAGTCTGACATTTGTGGGAAAACTCCACCTGGCCAAAAGTACCTGACTGAAAATGATTCGGGATGCTAAAGAATTGTGTGAACTTACTGAACTGACGAAACAATCACGAACTTTCACAAAACTAATTCTCATGCTCTAGAAAAATACTGCATTGTACTGTTATTTACCCTCTGGTATTTTCCTATGCTAAAAGGATATGCAAAAATATTCAGTTGACAATAACTGTTCTTTAATTTAGAAACAAATGTAAAACATAGGATTTGTGGTAACTTTCACGATTTTGTATGTTTTTTTTCCAAGTCCACAACACTGGAAACCCCAACTGAAGCAACATAAAATTGCATGTTTTAACCATGTGAATTATAATTTAAACCTAAACAGTGTGATAGAAGTCAAAGTAAAAAGAAATGCTAAAAAATACATATTTATTGTAGGACTGAGTAATACAATAAGTAAATAGAAAAAAAATATTTTTTTGCAGTATTTCAGTCTGAGTACCACATGTGTAGCCTATATAGCCCTATATGTCTGATTGTGCCTGTTGGGTTTCTGCTTATAGTCGATGGCTGATTTGATCATATTTATGCTTGTGCTTGGTAATCAAGAGATCAATATTTGTGAAATGCCAATTGTGTGTAATGAGCTGGAGTGCAAAAAAGTCTGCCATTTTATAATTTTTAAGACCGCATGTCCACTAGGATGGACATTAAATAAATAAAATCCTGTGTTGTACAACTCTAAAATATCTTTAGATTTAAAAAAAAAAACATAACATAATCAAATAAAATATAACAGGGGCAAGGCAATGAGGTTACCATTAACTTGGTAAACAATCTGTGAGGTATTATTAAAATGATAGAAACATGCAGTTTTATTGGTCTAAACCAAAAAAGACGTAATGCCCATTCTTATTGAAGCAGGGTCTGAAGGGGTTAACACAGCCCACAATGCATTGCATACAGTACAACAGTAGATTACTGTTGACAGATGGCTGTAAATTAACAGTAGTTTCTTAAACTGCAAAATATTGCCCAGGATGCATTGTTTTCTACAGTATATTACTGTTTTAACAAAAAGCAGTATGTTACTGTCAGAATTTGGCTGTTTTTTAACAGCAATTTTTTACAGTGTGATGGAGTTTACAATTCAATGAATTTAGCTAATAATAAAAATATAAAACAATCCACAAATATCCTAAATTCAACATTCTATCAACATTTTTAAAATATTACAAAAAATCGTAAAATTCTGCATATGAAAGATGTTTTGGATGTTTCAATATGTTGACTTTGCACTGTACAGTATCTCCCTTACTTGTAATTGTGTGTTTTGTTAAGCTTAAAACAGGAGAAACTCAGTCACAAGCAACACTAAATCAATATTGTGTTCCCATAATGCATGTACAGTCCATTTGTCTGAGGATTTGCAGTTGCTTCCAGAATTACATGGACAGACAATACTCCTCTATTCTATGGACATACAACACATTCTTTGACTAAGTAACTGTTGCATGGAGAAATTCATGGTCATCTCTGTGGATTCTGAGAGAGCAGGTGTGCGGCAATGGTGAATTACTTCTCTATTTGACACTGGTCGCATATTTTATCTTAGTGAATTCTTGCCAAGCTTTGTGGTCTGACTTTGAGGCTTGAACTTTCTTAGGTCAACTAACCTTTCATTTGAACTTTGCTACTCTTCATCCGTTATAATGTTTAATTTGACCAAGTTATTGTATATGTTTATGTTGACGAGGCATTGTTTATATTGGTATAAATATATTTGCATAAAAATATAAGCCTTCTGTACTGTAGCATTTGGAAGTTTCCGAAAGACTTCTATAAAAAAAACAAAGTAACTCCAAATATACTTTACCCTTTACAATAAGCGGAACACTGGATACACAAACTAGTATTATTTGGTTGCCATTTGTTGGGGACTTTTTTATGTTCATTTATTCAAATTTACTATGTAGACCACCTTGAATTTAAGTGCTGTGCTCAAACAACGCAGCAGGACTTTAATGCTTGTTTTTCTTGAGTAAGGATTGACATTGTATGTCAACAGCTCATATCGTTCATGGGTATAGACACTGTCATTTATGATATATTATAGTGTGTGAGGTAAGGGCTGGTAACTATCCATTCTTTTCACACATGCCAAAGTGTCCACATATGCAAACAGGAGCTTCATGGGAAAGTAGTTTGGCATCTTAAAACAGCTGAAGAAAAGTGTTGGCATCTATTTCAAAATTATTCAAGAAAGAAGAGACTCAAAGAAAAGAAGACGATTCCTTATCAAAGCTTGCCAACTCACTGAGCATCTGTTAGTCTGCGACAAATTGTAGAGATGCTGAATTTGTTTGATGAGCTAGAGATGTTAATTTAAATATGATTTATAGCACACACTTTGCATACTAGTAAAAAGTAAAATTGGCGCTACTTTCCTAATAAAGAAACATTGTATGTAAGTAACTGTTGGATAATTTCAGTGTTGTTATAAACAGCTGAGATCTGATTCTTACAAAACCCAAATAATATAACCCCTGATGTGATTAATACCATCAAATATTCAAAACTTCTTTTTTTCAAAATAAAAAGGCCACTGCCCCGCTTTATTGTCTATTACCCATTTAGTATTATCCATAACTTTTAACTTGAAGAATGAATGGTTTGATCAAACAGGCATTCACAAAGCTCACTCTGTTTAGAAAGCAGATTTTTTCCGGTTTCCTTTCCAATTCAAAGGTCTTTCTTATTTTAACAGATGTAGGCAGGCCTGTAGCTGATCATTCCCAAGTGACCCTAACATGCACTTCCTCTCCAGTAAGCAAACACCCAGGAATGGAACAATCCTACTTTGTACCTACAAATTCAGTATTAGAATAAAGTGCTTTTAGTCCCTGCCTTTAATGTTTATCACTTTCCGTCCCCATTCCTTGTGTGTGAACAGAAAGCCCTTATTGAAACCAGTTTTTTTATACTTCTTTTAGTCTTTAAGACTTTTAGTCTTCAAAAGGGCAGAAATGGAAAGAAAGAACAGCTAAATCAGCCCAATCTGGTTTACTGGTCTTAGCTGGTGTGGTTTGCTGGTTTTGGCACTTGTCAGCTTGTTAGAATGTAAGACCAGCAAGATCAGATTAAACAAGCCTAAACAGTTTCACACCAAATTGAAATGACATGGGCTGCGTTTCCCGATAACGTTGTCTCTTAGCACGCTACGAAGACTCTAAAGGTACAACTTAACTCAAGTTATACCTTTTCTAGGTGTGTTCCCCGAACTATACCTTTTGACGTTACTTAAGGTAAATCTTCTTAAGTGCGACGTTAGCAGGTGCTGTCCATGGCGGTGGTGCAGAATAGGTTGATATCGATGCCTCCAGAAACGATTGTTCGCTCTATCTTGCGTTATAGAGTGGGTAAAGAATGGAGAAAACAATGTTTATTATAAAGAAACACTTTAGAAATAGTAGAAATTGCATTTAGCAGGGCTCACTGAAATAGTATAAATAAAGAAAGAAATATGTGTGTGTATGTATTTATCATTTTGCAAGTGTCCGATCCCGCACCCTCACGGCCATACGTTTTCTGCGTTAACCAGCTACATTAACTGGCTATTTGGCTTCGCTTGTTTTTGAAAGGGTCATTTATATTCTCATAGTTTGCCATCGTGTGTTAACGTTCTCCACGATCTGTGTTGATTCACATTATGGGCGTAAATGACTCATTTGTGTATAGGGATAAGTGTCCCATCCAGAATGCCAATCACTCGCGGGACACCCGCAATAGCATGGAAGCTTGATGTGCCTCCATCACGTCGTGCCTGGCGAAAGGCATACGTATGTAATCGGTGGCATGACGGAGCAGAATGTTTGTCACTGAGTGAACGCACCGCCACACCAAGGTCTTTCTCAGCCCATACTCATCCCCAAACAGCTCCAGAAAACTCCCCACGGCATAAAAACGAAGAGCCGCCATGCAGCAGCTGATTTTCGGGGCTGAGGGGGTAGCTCCGTTGAGTTTGTCTCGACAAAGTTGGGCCAACAAGATGCAAAAGCTGCAGAATTTGCTCCGCGGACGGCGCCGTCTTTGATTTAAGACGACTATTCGCTGTCTCGCTGCCATAGTTTGACAAAACTCCCCATAACATTCATTCCCTTTATATAGACTATGCCCTTCCTGTCAAATGGTTTGCCAGCTGATGTGCCTTGGGATAGTAATTAAAAACGCTAACAACCATCAGTGAATGACAATTTTATTCATGAAAACACTTCAATAGCCTACACTGAGTGTATTAAACCCGAGTATTTTTGTAAAATTAAAACTAAGTTAAAGTAAAAATGTAAATTTAATACTAAATAGAATTTTATATTAAATTATTATATTAAATTTTATATGTGAAATTAAACTGCGATGTAGAAAAGCGTTTTGCATAGCGGTATGAACCATCAAAGGCGATAAGGTATAGCTAAAAGCGGTCCAGACCAACCTTACGAAAGTATGACTTACAGAAGGTATACTTAACTAAGAAGGTTTCGGGAAACACGTATTAACGATAAGGTACAGCTTAAGGTATAACTTAAGAACGACGTAGCGTTAAGAAGGTTTCGGGAAACGCAGCCATGGAAATTTGTACCAAGGACTGTTAACTTCTAAATCAGTGATAAATGTCTAAGATGTGGAAAACATTTGTGCACCCTTTTTAAGAGCATGATTTGTCTGTTTAAAGAGATCTGTTCAAGTTTCTGAGGTTCACATGTGGTAAAATGGTACTTGTGGCTTTACCACAAAATGGAAACCCTTTCCACTAAAACCAGTTGTTTACATTTATTTGAAACATATCAAAAACTCAGTTGCCACCCTGTGGTAAATATATCTGTCCCTGTCTGGATATCTCATTTGTATTCTTTAAAGTCAGCGTGAACCTAGATTCTCAACCTATTTTACTTCCATAATATGATATATTAATGAGTGAAACAGGGTATTTAATGAGCAAGAGAGAGTGTAAGACAATAGCAGTTGATTGAAAGGCAGCCATTACATCCCATAGCCAGATGCTTGTAGGGAAATGTAAGAGGAATGTTTGAAGTCATAAAATCAGTTATAACATTGTAAAAAAGTTATAACATTGTAATAAAACATTATTCAAAACATTATAAAACTTTATAAAAGAAAATTTGTAAAGGAATTCCTTCTCCTCCCTTTTCAGGCAGACCTTATACATTTACCCATGTAGTCAGTCTCAGAACAGACGAAACAACGCACACTGAACTCTGCCTCCACCCAATCTGCTACACTACGTGTGAGGAAATGTGAAAGTCACTCACCGTCAGAGAAACACTTCATGGAAAACAGCAGTGCATGTGGGGGGAACTCCTACTATCAAGGGAGGATGACATTGCATTGGCTGTCTCAACAGATCATTACCAAGTTTTCCCTTTTTATTCTTCTTGAATATAGTGTGAAACAGATGATAGATACTATTGTTCTGTATTCTGTTGGTACTTCCAGAGGTAGTACCATTTGTTTTTCAGTTTATCATGGGATATCAATTCAACAAAATGTAACTTACACATGCCAATTTTTTGCTGAGGGGGAAACACAATGTTTTGTTAGCGGTACTGGCTAAGGCTTGGTTTCTGTTTTTGTTGTGTTAAACTGAAACTTACTGGAAACATACACAGTAAAGATGTTCTGATATTTGTCAAAGTTACAAAGTTGCATGAGCAAGCACCTCTCAAATTTGTTCTCAAATTTTCACCTCTTAAAACTTTGTCAAAAATCATTTTAATACAGATTGTTCCACAAAAGTACAAAACAAAATAAATAACACATTTATTTCTGACTAGAAATGGACTAAGTCAAAGTGTCTATGTGCCACTAGTGATTCTTTTTTCCCTCAAAAAGTTGAACATTTAAAAAGCTATTTCCATCCGACCATGTCATGATCGCTGGGGGAAACATGGACAGAGGACCCAAGTGCAGACAGCGGGTAAGGGGTTAACAAACAGACTTTAATTATAAATACAAAACATGAAACAAAAACCCACGTGGGGGTAACACAACAAAACAGCAAGGGAATAAACAAGAGGTAACAGTAACATAGACTAACTACACTAAACTAGACAAGACTAAATACAATACTAGACATAAACTACAACTAACTAAACTGGACACCACAACAATACAGATCGGGAGGTAGACAAGGCAAAATGAACCAACACAAGACAGAAGACACAAGGGCATTAAATAAGGGAAAAAAATCCAGAGGGAACAGCTGACGGGCATGAACAGTAACGAGCAATAATGAGGAGATGAGAGGGCGGGAACAGAGACAACCGAGAGAGTATGGCAAGCCGAAAGGGCCAAAATTACCTCCCTCCACATGAAACATGGGGTTCCGTCATGGTTCTGCCTCATCATGTCATGTCTTTTTTGGTCTTGTGGCAGAACCATGACAGACCATCTGTTGATAATCTGACCCCAGTCCAAATAGCCCAGCTGAAACATGAGTGATTTTTCTTACACAATGAAAGAAAGTGTTACCCACCCAACTCACGAAGCCACGTGCGAAGTCTAGGCCTTAAAGTGCTCTTCTATAAATTATATTTCGGTAAGGTGGTTGACTTTCAAGAGGGTGGTCCCACCATATTGTGAATAAGTTTTGTTTATGCTGCAAGACTTTTCCCACATACTTTCATCAGGAAGAGAATTCTCTGAAGTTTCCACAAAAAAACTAAATAATTACAATTAAAGTTAAAAGTTAAATTAGCAACTATGAAGAAAAAAGGAAGAAGTGGCTACAGTTTGGTGTTTTCATTGTTACGAGGGACAGGTTAGCTGGTAGTGACTCATGTTATGGTTGTCAAAGAGCAAAACAAGTGACCAAACTGGTGTTACCTAACAATCTTTATTTTAAGAATAATGTTTTCACAAACATGAAAGTCTTTCACATCCTTATGCACAGAAACTTTACTGTTCTCTGTGTAACTTAACAGCATGGTTCACCATAAAATTCTGTCATTTACTCAAACAGATGTCATTGATATTGTGATATTTTGCTGAATTTTCTAGCTCCTCTGTTTTTTTTAAGAAACATTCTCTCAGGCCCTCAATAAAAGTAGACATTCTATTTATTATCTCAGTTGGAAAATCAAGTATATCATGCAAATGTTTGTTTATCTGTTTTCAACGTAACAAAACATTAAGAGATAAACAAAATGAATATATATATATATATAATTCAGTCACCATCATGTTATTACATACTGTATATACTGTACATGTTTGACTTATAGATATTTTAATGAGATATTTTGAAGAAAGTTAGTGTTATCCAAACAACATTGACACTCATTGTATAGACACAAAACCACAGACATTTCTCAAACTTTTTTCTTTTCTGTGCCACAGAAAAAAAAGAAAGTGATATATATACATAAAATAATGTTGTTTTTATTTTGGGGTAAACTATTCCTTTACGGTGGGTTTGCATTTGTCAAAAGGATCTCTCATTGAAAACTGTAAATAATGGCATAACGTTTTTAGGAAAAGCCCTGAAAATGCCCATAGTGTTTTTCTGGATGTGGCAGGGGTTGGCTGAGCGAAACAGAACAAACCAGCTTCACACTCAGTGAATTTGACACATTTAAGATTCTTGTGAAAGGCAGAAGTCACATTACCTCACACTTTCCACTGAATGTCTGCAGGCTGAATAAAAGCTATTCTCACTGTCTAAATATTCTTATTTTCCACTAGCAACACATCCTTCCAAGACCTATTAATCTGTTCTCACCTCATAATTTTAGGAAATTTTATTTAATCATTTTTTTGACGTCTGTAATATTTTTACAATATACTGTATGTTTGTTAACATTGGAATATTATGAATATACTGTTAATATACAGTTCCAAGTACACAATTTTCATAAAGCAAAAAATGGCAATAGGCAAAATCACTTTTTTGTGTGACTTCCCACATCTTGAAATCTTTTGGGGAGACTATCCTGAAGTCATTAGATAAAAATAGATATTATGGGGTTGCATTCTATTTAGGTAGTCAGGTTCCTGCAATTGCTCAAGTGTAAGGAGAGGTCACACTAAATACTTGCCTTCTATACCTAAAAAAGTATTTTTTTACTACTGGAAAATGTATAACACATACAATTCTAAATATTGTAATATAATGACCATACAATATTTATTCATGGTCATTATACCATTAACACCATTGCTAAAGTCTTATGGTGGCCTAACACTCTCTGTACACTGGGCGCGAGGGGCACGACAAATTACTATAGGTTAGAACCCATTATAAGCAGAAATTACAGAAAGCAGATATACATCCACTAAAGGTGATAATCAAAAACTAATCCTCAAAAGTCCAAATTTAGGCAACATGTACAAGGCAGACATAATCCAAAAACACATCAAGGTAGTAGAATAACTTATGTTAAGGACAAGACCTGACAAGGGCTTTGTGGTGAAGGTTCAAATATTTAAAGTCCAGGTGATGAGGAACAGGTGCGAGTATAATCAGTGAGAGTGTGAATGGAGTAGTGCAGTCTGGTGCTGGGTGTGTGGCAAACTCTGTGACAATATTACAACAATTAATAATATATAAAATATAAATGGTTAATATATATATATATATATATATATAATGGCATGCCGTTCAGGAAATTAAAGTATTTATTATATGATTGGTTGTAAATATGGAATTAAACTTGAATATATGGAATAAAACTAGAATTTATTGAGAGAAAGTATGAATATATGGATTGAAACTTGAATATATGGAATGAAACAACTGAATGAAAGTATGAATATGTGGAATGAAAATAGAATATATTGAATGAAAGTATGAATATATGGATTGAAACTGATGTCATCAAAGCGCCATCTTGTGTTTTTATTTGTGATTGTTCAGATGTTGAACAACGAGTGAGTCTGCGTGTAATCTAGTATGAGCAATTTTAAGTAATAACAAATTAATAAACACGAAAAAATGAAATTCTCAAAACTAGTTATTCAACCTTCACATCATCTTGTCACTTGTGCACATCAGAAAAGTAGTTTCTTATTATTTTGAACAAGTTGCAATTGCTTTAGTACATTCATGCAATTGATTATGTCTGATGTTTCCTACATTATCAGTTGCTATTGTCATGTTGCTCAAAGTGTATCATATTCAATGCAAAATGGTTAGACCACTTGTCATAATCTGTCAGGCATATTTAGTTTTCTTACACGTACAGGGTTATTGATCCAAACTGTGACTAGATTTACTGGTAACACTTTACAATAAGGTGCTATTAGTTAACATTAGTAAATGCATTAGCTAACATTAGCAATGAACAATTTCGTTTTTCAGCATTTATTAATCCTTGTTAATGTTAGTTCATGTCAATACAGCTATTCATGTTAGTTCATGGTGCATTAACTAATGTTAACAGTGACAACGTTTGATTGTTGACGTATTTATAAATGCTGAAATTAACATGTAGTAATATTAATAAATGCTGTAGAAGTATTGTTCGTTGTTAGTTCATGTTAGCTAATGCATTAAATAATTGTTAACAAATAGCACCTTATTGTAAAGTGATACCGATTTACTTTGCTCACAGGCTGCTTTCACTGTTAGAAACTCAGATCCTTCATTCATACAACACGCGCACACACACACACACACACACACACTGTACAGAGATTTTCCACAAGGATCTCATCGAGGAGAGTGCTCTGTTTCAAGATGATTTACAAAAGCATGTGGTCATTTAGGATATCGTCGCATTTTACTTCTGCGTTGGAAGAGTAAGACATCCCAAAGCCAGAGGGGGAGTAGAAAATATGTACTTTGATTCCTCATACAGCACTGCATACAGTTCTGCCTGAGGGGTCTCTCCTATGTTTATCTTTTTTTTTTGCAAGTTTTCCCATTGTGCTGTAAAATAATGTTGCATTTATTTCATCACAGTGACTTTTTTCAAGCTTGATGTGTAATTTGTTGACAGACCAACAGAACAAGTGTAAAGTGAATCCTGTTCAATCTTTTGCTATCAGTGTCGCACATACAGTTACGTATAACTTTGTACTATTGAAAGTGAAATAAGTCAGTTTTGTGCATTATCAATGAGTGTCATTACAAACTGAAGCCATAGTTTACATCCGAAAATACTCAAAAAAAATAAAATAATAAAGCACCCGTTATATTGACAACATGGCTGAACAATTTGACTGTCTTGTTCACGATCAATGACACAAGGACTTGCCATTTTCATGGGATTGACATGTTCACTGATGTAAAAATGTAATTTTGAGAGATGAACTAAGGATTTTGAACAAGTTACACGCTTTTGCAGGAAATCTATGATGTTGTGCAGTTTGTAAATTTTTTCTGAGAAATGCACATATTATTTAGCTAATTTTAAGAATGATTCGAGAAATGTCCCAAAGCGACTGAGAAAAACTAAGTTTTATTAATTTTGCAAGTTCATTCCATATACTTAGAGTTTCATTCAATATAATTAGGACTTTCATTCCATATATTTAACACACTCATTCCATATATTAAAGTTTTCAATTCATATTTTCATACTTTCATTTAATATATTCTGTATATTCCGTATATTCAGACATTCATTCCATATATTCAGACTTTCATTACGTATATTCATAATTTCATTCAATATATTCAGACTTTCATTCCGTATATTCAGACTTTCATTCAATATATTCTAGTTTTATTCCATATGTTCAGACATTCATTCCATATATTCAGACTTTCATTACGTATATTCATAATTTCATTCAATATATTCAGACTTTCATTCCGTATATTCAGACTTTCATTCAATATATTCTAGTTTTTGTTACGGTTTGGTCGGGTCATCACCTGGCACGGGGATTGTTTTGTTTTTTGTCGAGCACATGGCTGTCACCGAGCTTCGGCCGGCCTCGTGCTTGTGTCTGCATCATTTGCCCCACCCTCGTGTTTTCGTATGACTTCTCTTGCACTGGTGTTTTTCCACTCCGTGCTCACAGCCTGTTGACTCTTCACTCGTTAGACTTCATCGTTCCCTTAATTACTCCACACCTGATTATGATCTCCTCGTTACGTTCTCTTTATAATTCCCTCTGTGTTTGTTGTCCAGTGTCTGTTCGTTGTAGATTTTGTCTGCCCAGACTGCCCCAGGGGTTGCTGCGGCTCTCCTGAAGAAGTTTCCTTGTTTTGTGTTTTCTCACTGGAGAGATTCCACCTTAGTCAAAGTCAAGTCTTGCTTCTTGGAATTTATATTCACCTTCCTTGTTTTTTTCGCTTCTCCTTCTGATCTGTCTTCCCCAGCAGTTTGCATCAGCGCTCCGGTCAGTGGTCATCACAGTCAGCGGTCTTCTTGAGAGAACTAACCGATTACATCTCCAGGCGCAGCTTCTCACCTCTCAGGCTACGTGGACTCTGAGTCGAGTGAGGCCACCAGGCGCTTCCACCCATCTCAGCACCGGCAGCCCATCCTCGACTCTCCGTTCGGTCTCTCTGCTTCCCTGGAGGGAGAAGCTCGCGACCTGTATTTATAGTTTCGCTTGCCTTCACCTGTAACAAATAAAGACTCTGTTTTTTCCCCCCGCACTTGGGTCTCCCGTGGTTCTGTCATGACAGTTTTATTCCGTATATTCAGACATTCATTCCATTTATTCAGACTTTCATTACGTATATTCATAATTTCATTCAATATATTCAGACTTTCATTATGTATATTCAGACTTTCGTTCAATATATTCTAGTTTTATTTCGTATAGTCAGACTTTCATTCAATATATTCTAGTTTCATTCCGTATATTCAGACATTCATTACGTATATTCATAATTTCATTCAATATATTCAGACTTTCATTCCGTATATTCAGACTTTCATTCAATATATTCTAGTTTTATTCTGTATATTCAGACATTCATTCCATATATTCAGACTTTCATTACGTATTTTCATAATTTCATTCAATATATTCAGACTTTCATTATGTATATTCAGACTTTC